>NC_056500.1:8089590-8099716 GCF_014905685.2 Nematolebias whitei
CTTGTCATTAGCAAACTTGCTGCATAAGCATCAAAAAGCAGCAATCTCTAAAAGAAACTAACTTTTCCTAAATGCAGTGTAGTATGACATATCCTGAGATATATTCATACTGTTAAAACGGGTTCTTTCATTTTTCTGGACTGTATATCAACGTGCGTTGAATGTAATAAAAATGTGGACGTGAGACGTTAATTATCTTTGACTCACCAAACGAGTGGGTCATTTATTAACAGAATCAAGTTTAACACATCACACATTTACATTAATTGGCAAGAATTGAAAAATAACGACATAATTAATCAGCTTTACAACCAGGAAAACCATACGGCCATGATTTTCCGTTGCTTCACCACAGACATTTCTGAAAACATCTGGATTAATTTGCTAGCAGATAGGAGAATTTAAAGATGGAAAGATGAGGTTTATCTACAGAGAGATGTGTGAGGGAATTTGTCTGTTTTAACCAGAACAGCACGCTCCATTGAAATCAGCTTGGGCCAACGGTACGCTTGGTCGAGATAGAACTTTTACCTTGCAGACGATAGCTTCAGCGTCGGTGTAGAGCTCTTCTTTCAACTCTTTCAGCGTCTCCGTGAGAACAGCTAAAAACCCCTGGAGTCGTGAGGTTATCCAAACAGAAGTTATAATCCCCAAATCGTCTCTGGTTCAGCTATTCTAATTCAGCAGCATCCTGAATTCCAGCGTTCTGCATTCTGGAACTCCAAAACTCTCTGCTTGAACTAGGAAGTGCCAACATTTAAATGGGCTCTACTTCCGGTTCATTTGAGAGCTTCTGATTGGTCGATGGACCAAAGCAGAGGTGTGGTTTGTGATGTAAGGTGTTATGAAAAGTCAAGGGAAAAGATTAAGATTGTTTAAGAACAGACAGAAAGATTGTTATGGAGAATTCAGACTTCGAGGAGCCACCTCTCCTAGTATCTTGCTGTAAAAGTTAAACATGACATTTCTTTTCAGTAAACTTTCAGTTGACCGAAACTTGAACTTCGACACACTTACAACTTTGCTCATTGAAGACAGAAAATCAAGAAATGCATATTAACCTGATTTCTTCTTTGAATGAGGATTAAAAATCATTATTACTGTTTTAAGTAAATAAAAATGAGTAGTTCACTTCAACATGTAAACATTGTTTGAACTAACACAATTTGATTATCAAAACATTTGTAAAATAGTAATGATCATAGAGAATTGTCTTTTTCCACTTGATTAATTCAAGAAAGAAAGTCTCAGGATGGGTCAACCTGTATTTCGGGATGCAAATCAATGAAATGACAGTTTCTGACCATATGATCCTAAGGTCAAGTTTTGACATCAGGTCAAGTTCACTACAGCAGCAAAACTGTTTTTGTACCTAAACTTTATTAAAAAGTTTCTAGACAAACTACTACCTGGTCCATCACTAAGCAAATTAATACTAAGGAAATAAAAAAAAAATACAATAAGTTTATCATGAGTTTTTTTTTTTGTCAAATATTTCATTTAGTTCAAGCGATTGATATTTCTAAAACATGTACAGGTACATAATTAGTCCTTGATACACTTTAGGGGGATTGAAAAACAGCCACTTGATCATTTGTCGTTCACGCATGGTCCGGAGGCTCTAACCTGGTTAACCATTCAGTTAAGTTACAGTAAAACCTTTTTAATTGATCAAATTCAGCCACTTTCAATCAATTCACAATTCATATTTCAGAGTTACAAACAGTTGCAACTGTAAAGTAAAAGTGCAACCTTTTTTTTCCTTTTTTTTCTCATTTTTTCTTTTTTTCCTTTTTTCTCATTTTTTCTTTTTTCCTTTTTTCCCCTTTTTTTTCCTTTTTTTCCTTTTTTCTCATTTTTTCTTTTTTCCTTTTTTCCCCTTTTTCCTTTTTTCTTCTTTTTTCCCTTTTTTTATTTTTTTTCCCTTTTTTTTTTTCCTTTTTTGCCACCTTGAAGAGTTTGTGAGGAAAAAAAATTGGTAAATTAGCCACAGAAATGCTAAAAATGCAGTTTTAATGCCCTGCACATGAGAATTAGCTAACTTAAATCAGAATAAAATATGTAACCATCCTGAAACTATAGACATGTATTAAATTACTAGACCCCACTATGGAAGTTGAAGCTCAAGCCTTGACATCAACCTAACAGGGTGGTTCCAGACTCCCTCCCCACCCCACACCCCCCCCCCCCATGTAAAAAGACTTTGCGCTTGGAAAAAAAAACTAAAAAAAAAACAAAAAAAAAAAAAAAAAAAACAGCCTGGATCACTTTTTCTGGTTCTGACTGTTGTTTTTCACACAGTTCTTACCTTGCTGCTTTATGGTCAGATAATAATTTCTCACATTGCTAGTGTGCAAACACTGGTTCCAAAAATCCAGCATGGTAACTTCTGTACACTGGTTCCTGCTGGCTTCAAGTTGCAACAATGAGAAAAGGCCGGGACACTTTTTAGTCTGGTATTTTAATACCAGCACATGACTGAATTTTGGTTGGGATTTTCACTCGATCCTGGCATGATAATTATTCATTTTATATTATACGCAGTTTACTTTTTCTAGATCACCATAAAGGGTGCATTTAATGTTGCCACATGAGAGCCAGTGGTGCAGTGTGTGTAACTGTGACAAATGGGACATTCATGGATAAATATAATCTGTGTCCTCAAATAAATATGAAAACAAGTGTATTTTTGTACGTGTGTGAGTGCAGGCGTGTGTGAAGGTATCATCCTGGCTCAGTAGCAGCTAGCTAGCGGCTAAATGACTCTCCACACTTCATTAACGGTGATGAGGTGAGCTGCTCATCTCCTCATTGTTAGCTAGCGCTAAGCTGCAGTAATCCCAAACAAAAGGCCGGCTTCGCAGCAGCCGGCGTAGATTAGACTGCTTTCTAGAAACATCCAAGAGAGATTCATTTTCATTCAAATTGGCTTGTAAACAAAACCTGCAGTGGCTGGGGGAGAGAGGAGAGAGATGAATGTATGATGGAGCTAAGTGTGAAATATCCTAAATTGTACATGTGTAATATAGTTGTGTGTGTTTGTGGGAGTGTGTATGTGCAAAGGAATGCGTATTTTTCATAGTCCGTGATTTAACACTGATTATTAAACCATGTTTGAGAGGCTTAGAAGCACTTTGGTTTCTGGATCCATTCTCTGAAATCACATTTAAAAAATCTGTTTCTGTCTATTATTTCAAAGTTTGACATATATTTCTGTTAGACTTCAGCTTTTCAAAATAATGAAAGATAACAGGACTTTGGTTCTGGGGATAGTGTGTTGTTTTTTTTTTTTTAAATCCAACTTTCCAGTTATATTTGTTTTGGGTGTCGTTGGCAAGAAGACAATACATGATTTTGGTTTTATGTTTAGATATTAAAGCTGGTTGCGGTGTTAGTTCTGCTTCTAAGCATCATTTTGGTATTTGTGCCCATAGTAGAACACAAATGGCAAATGACAGTACATGTCATCCTGCATCCAGCATCTGTTGCTGATGTTTTGATTTTGGGTGTGCTTCTTTTTACAAGAGCTGCCACAGAAAACAAATCTGTGCTCCAACATGCAACCTCAGAAGACCACTGCACTGACCGCTGAGTTACTGCAGCCACTCTGCAACCAGAACCTGTATGGATGATAAAATATATTGTTTGAATTGCAGTCCAAGAAGTTTAATTATTCCAACTAATTGTTTACAATAAATTATAGTTTCTCCTATGGCTGTTCACATCACTCATTTACTATAAAACCATTATTACATTTTATATATTTATTCACATCTCCTCAAAGAACATGAGGAAGAAAATGTCAGGAAACAGAGAGAGAAGAAGAAAATCAAGAATGTAGGACTGAGAGTGGCAACTCTAAATGTGAAGACAATGACAAAGGTAGAGAGCTGGCTGGCATGATGCAAAGAAGAAAGGTAGATGTTTTATGTGTTCAAGAGACCAAGTTGAAGGGCAGCAAGGCTCGCAGCATGTGGTGATCAGAGCAGACCTGAATGGACATATTGGTGAAGGAAACAGAGGAGATGAGGAAGTGATGGGTAGGTTTGGTGTCAAGGAAAGAAACCAGGAAGGACAGATGGAGGTGGATTTTGGCAAGAGAATGGAAATGGCTGTAGTCAACAGACAGTCAGACAGCATCAGATGGTTGTGTGTGGAATGACTGTTGTTGTGAAGAAGAGACAACGAGTAAAGACTAAATGAAGAAGAAGACTAAATGGTGGAAGCTGAGGAAAGAAGATGATGTGATGAGTTCAGAAAGAAGCTGTTAAAGACTCACGGTGGTCAGAAAGAGCTTCCAAATTACTGGACTACTACAGCAACAGTAATTAGAGAGACAGGTAGGAAGGTACTTGGTGCGTCATCTGGACGGAGAATAGATGATAAGTAAACTTAGTGGTGGAATAGTGAAATGCAGGAAGGTATTCAAAGAAAGAGGTTAGGCATGACGAAATATGACAGTGAGAGGACTGAAGAGAGGAGACAGGAATTTAAGGAGATGCAATGTAGAGCAAAGAGGAGGGTGGCAAAGGCAAAACAGAAGGCGTATGATGAGTTGTATGGGAGATTGGACACTAAAGTGGACAAGAAGGACTTGTACTGATTGGCGAGACAGAGGGAGCAGGCTGGAAAGGATGTGCAGCAGGTTAGGCTTGTTAAAGATAGGAATGGTAATGTTCTAACAAGTGAGGAGAGTGTGACGGGAAGATGGAAGGAGTACTTTGAGGCGCTAATGAATGAAGAGAATGAAAGACAAAGAAGAGTATAGGTCATAGAAACTGTGGACCAGGAAGTGGGAAAGATTAGTGAGGGTGAAGATTGGAAAGCTTTGAAAAGAATTAAGAAGAGGAAGGCAGTAGGATCTAATGACATAGCAGTGGAGGTTTTGAAATGTCTTGGAGAGATGGCAGTGAGGTTTTTGACTCAAATATTCAATGGCATATTTCAGGGTGGGAAAATGCCTGAGGAATGGACAAGAAGTGGGCTGGTGCCCATTTTAAGAACAAGGGTGATGTACAGAGTTGTAGCAACTACAGTGGAATTAAGTTGATGAGTCACAGAATGAAGACCTTAGAGAGAATTGTGGAAGCAAGACTTAAATGAGAGGTGACGATTTGTGAGCAGCAGTATGGTTCCATGCCAAGAAAGAGACACCATTGTTGCTTTAAGGATGCTGATGGAGAAGTACAGAGAAGATCAGAAAGAACTCCACTGAGTCTTTGTGCATTTAGAAAACACATATGACAGGGTGCCAAGGGAGAGGGTGTGGCATTGCATGAGGAAATCTGGAGTTGAAGAGGAGTATGTTAGACTGGTACAGAACATGTACAGTGGAACAGTGGTGAGATGTGTTGTAGGAATGACAGATAACTTCAAGGTGGAGGTGGGAATGCATCAAGGATCGGCTCTGAGCCCCCTTCTTGTTTGCTCTGGTGATGGACCGATAGACGAGGTCAGGCAGGAATCCCCATGGACTATGATGTTTGCAGATGACATTGTGATATGTGGTGAGAACTGGGAGCAGATGGAAGAGAACTTGAAGAGGTGGAGATTTACACGAAAGAAAAGAAATGAAAGTCAGTCGTAGTAAGACAGAGTACATGTGTGTGAATGAGAGGGAGGCCGACCGAGTACATGTGTGTGAATGAGAGGGAGGCCGGTGGAACAGTGAGGCTACAAGGAGCAGAGGTCACAAAGGTGCAGGACTTCAAGTACTTGGGGTCCACTGTTCAGGGAAATTAGGAGTGTGGTAAAGAGGAGAAAAAGAGAGTCCAGGCAGGATGGAGTGGATGGAGAAAAGTTTCAGGAGTGATTCAAAAAATCAAACAAGTGGCAGCAAAGGTCAAAGGAAAAGTTTACAAGACAGTGGTGAGACCAGCTATGTTGTATGGTCTGGAGATAGAGACATAGACAAAAAGACAGGAGACAGAACTGGAAATGGCAGAAATGAAGATGTTGAGGTTCTCCTTAGGAGTGACAAGGGTGGATAAGATTAGGAATGAGATCATCAGATGTACAGCACAGGTTGAACAACTGGGAGATAAAGTTAGAGAGGCCAGACTGAGATGGTTTGGACATGTCCAGAGGAGGGACAGTGGGTATTTTAGTAAAAGTGTGTTGGAAATGCAGCTGCCTGGAAAAAGACAAAGAGGAGATATACGGATGCAGTTAGAGAGGACTTGGAGTTGGATTGAGGAAAGAAGATGCAGAGGAGTGAGATGGAGGAGGATGACTCGCTGTGGTGACCCCTGAAGAGAGAAAAGCCAAAAAGAAGAAAAAGATAAATGTATTCACATGAATAAAACAATCCCGATGCTCTTTAGTCATTATTTATGTTTCATAAAGACAGTTTATTATTCAAAATATATAGAATGTAACATAATGTGCTGAAGTCTGAAGCATTTTTCCACAACAGAAGTTTTAGTTCACAGTTCTCTTTGATTCACCAAACATTGTGATGTGTGGTAGAGGCTGATGTATAAGAACCCCATCTTTGCTTGTCACATCTAAATGTCAACTTCATAAAACAAACAAATGGATCTCGTTTCACATTTATGTCATAGTTACTCATTCACTAGTTCACCATCACTGTCTGTGGTATAACCTGCTGATCTCCGATATGATGCATCAAAATCTGAGCTAACGTGCGCTGCACCGTAATCATTTAGCAACGGATATGTATCAGTCATTCAGTCGTGACTGTGAGTTGTGTGCACCTGGTTTACTGAGTGGATCAAAGTGATGGTGTGTCTTGTGTTTTTGTGCTCCTTACATAGCATGTGCACACAGGTTTATTTTTCAACCCCCTGCATGTCTTCTGTGGAACAGTCTGCACAATACGTTAAAACTGTCACTAAGATGACGAGTCACACTAATCTGATTTGATCACCAACCACAAGTCAGCTCTGTAAAGTTTCCTATTTCATTCAGCTTTTTGATTAGGCTGATATTTTGGATAAAATGTTTCGATTACATTTTCATAATCTTTGATTTGACAGATAATCTGGCCTATAAGCCATCAAACAAACTTTTACTGGGTTTGATCATTATTAACTGTCCATCAAATGAACTGAATGGACTTCTAAGATGTGAATGCAGCAAATTTACTGTATCTCCGTTTGGCTGCTGTCATGAAATAAATCATAATGATTAAAATATGTAATTTTGTAGTAGATCAGTAGCTAAAGAAAAAAGTCCTGACTTACTAGTAATAATCAGTCAGTCAGTAGTTATGGTTTGTTTACCTTGAAAGGGCTCAGTGAAACATTTAAACATTATAAAATCTGTTTATAATAACTAAATCAACTGAAATGGCATTTTAATTATCATTAAGATAATCTGAGTCACTTATCCAGCTCACTTAATGTCATGTTTAATCTCAAATCTAACTCTGGACTCTAAATGTTTAAATGTGTGAATCACAGCAGTGACATTTAACTGAAAATTGATGCTTCATGACCTTTGCATGTTGAAAATATGTTATTTCAGTGTGGATTTGTTTTTATGAAAGAATGTTGCTGTGGTTGCCTTCCCTACCTACCGTTGTCACTGTAATAGCCAATTTACGCACCTCTGTGTGGCTTTGATAAAGTCTTCTATCCATCCATTTGCTTACTGGTGCAATTATGGTCATGGAGGCAACAGATCCTGGCACAGCTCTCCCCAGCAACACTCTTCAGTCCCTCCTGAGATATTCCAAGGCAATCCCAGTCCAGAAAGAATTCATAATTCCTCCAGTGTGTTCTTAGTCTTCCTCAGGGTCTCCTCCATGCCAGGAATACCTCCACAGGGAGGTGCCCAGGAGGAATCCTAATCAGATGCTTGAACCACTTCAGCTGACTCACTTTAGATGCAGAGGAGGATCCCTACTTGAAGTTTTGCCCAGATAACACCCCTCACTTTATTTATAATAATGACCTTGGCCAACCTTCAGCGAAAGCTCATTTCAGCTGCTTGTATCCAGCTATTTTGTTCTTTCAGTGATGATCCATACTTCATGACCATAGGTAAGAGCGTGAACATAGGTAGACCAGTGAATCAAGAGTTTTTCTTTTTTGACTCACCTCTACCTTGACTGTGACAGACCGGCTCAACACCCTCATTACCAAGGATGAGGCAACAATTCTTTGATTCATCTCATGCTTCATCCATACCATCATTTGTAAACAAGACTACTTATTTAATGCCTTCATGGACTCACCTACCTTAACTTCTTGGAATGGTTTTAGTACACTTGTGATCCCAGGGACCATGTCGTCTGGGGCATTATCTCTTAAGGTCTTCCATGAAACACTGGTTTCTGGGAAGATTCATAGCAAAAGGCATTGATGAAGAACTAACTTGTGAATCAACACATCTTGCCTAGTAAAGAGAAACGGGGCCCCAGCCTGGGTGTGGGGAACTCACCAGAGAGTGCCAGCGAGCTCGCTGGTTGAACGATGGCACCTGGGGCTCGACCAAGCCCACACCAAAAAAACCACAGGACGCCACCTACACATGGACCCACCATGAGGGAGACCTTCAAGTTTGGATGCAATGCAAGTGTGGCGGCAGCCAGTCCAGGCAACATAAACTAGTTTAATAGACTTTACCTCTGATAAAGTCTTGTTCACCCAAATGCAGCAGTCCTTGCTAACTACATAAAACAGAAAAAAATGTGTTTGTTAGTAAGAAAAATGTGAAAACCCCCACAAGATTAAGTGTGAACTAAAAGCCACAGTATAGCCAATAATTTTCGAGTGGAAAAAAAATTGCTGTTTTAGGATTAAAACCATCAGAAATCACTATCACCAACTAAAGCTGTGAGTCAAACAGGACTCCTAAAAGTGTTGCACCTGCAGGAGCTTTTCTATAATGCTCGGTCCAAACTGTTTGTGATTTGTTCCTTTATAATGAAATGGTAATAAAGTGTGTTGTTCGGCAAATATCTGGCAGCTGTGTCCGTGTATCTTCCTGCTGCCTCCAGAGCAAACAACGGCAGGACTGACCAGCTGCAGCCTTCTCTGCTGGTGGTCAGCACTTTGGTATCTTCAAAGCTTTAATCCTCAACTTTCCAGCTTCTGTCCTGCACTTTTTTAAATGTGGCCATGTCCATGTTGAAGCAGATAAATGGAAAAAAGCTGTTTAGATATGAAAATTTATGTCCACACTAGCATTTTAAAGCCTTTTTTGAAAAGTTGTGTGTCCACACTGAAACTTGAAAGCAACATCAAAGCTGTGCATTGCGTCATGTGACAGAGGGGGACAGTCGGGCTACTTTCTTTGCTGAGTCTTCAAAGGTCAAACACTTTGGCACTCGGTGGCTGCATGTGCAGAGTTGAGTTGATGTTCTACTGATGTTCAGAAGACATTAAGTAAAGTTTATTTTTTCTTACCAAACTGAGCACAGTAGTTGTTGCACTCCAAAGTCAAGACAAACTTACATGACTCCAGAAGCAGCTGTGTAACCACTTTTACATTTAAAATCATAGAGTTTGTGACGTTTAAAATGTATCTTTTATGTTAAACATCCAATATCATGTGCTGTTTTCACTGATAAAAGGAAGTAGAAATTTCAAAGATAAAACTTGACAATAATTTCATGATCGTTTAATATAGCAGACTTTTAAATTTTAAATATAATGAACACTTAAAATGTGTTTATTCTTATGCTTGATTTCAGGTGATGTCATAGACCAAGGGTCTGCAATCTACGGCTCTGGAGCCACATGCGGCTCTTTGGTCCCTCCGAAGCGGCTCTTTCAAGCTTTGACAAAAACTAACATAAAACTGAATTTTATTGGATATTATACCCACAACAAAAAATTAGAAGTGTTCCTGTCATTTTCTTTGCAAATATGTGTTCTAGTAAATTATACTCCCTTTAACTTTATGCTTTATTTCTTCAAAGTAGGATACTCAATTTATCCACAATAAAAAAAAAATAAACATAAGTCTGCACAGTTCATTGTTTTAGTAAAAAAAAAAAGACAAAATAATATCTTCTTTTTTTTTTTCTTTACAAGAATCCAGTCTTCTGTGATAGACTTGTAACTGGATATGGGCACCAGTGACTCCCCTGCAACCAGAAAAGGACGGATGGATGGATGGATGGATGGATGGATGGATGGATGGATGGATGGATGGA
>NC_056500.1:8099726-8110833 GCF_014905685.2 Nematolebias whitei
GGATGGATGGATGGATGGATGGATGGATGGATGGATGGATGGATGGAATCCAGTCTTTTTTTGTCTCAAAATGTAAAAATATCAATAAATGTAAAAAAAATCATTGGATGTTTTTAGTTTTATAATTTCACGCCTACTGACCAGAAAAGCCCCCTGTAAAAAACTTAAAGAGGCCCATGGGCCACCAGTTGATAATGACAATTGTAGCAGGTTTTGCAGCTCTGGACACGTTTAATTTAGTGAACGAAGGGGCAGAGATGGCTCTTTTGATCGTAAAGGTTGCAGACCCCTGTGCTTTTAGACCAACTGACTATTGATTTCTAATACACAAAATGTTAAACGTTCACAGTCTGTGGCTTTCTTTATGTCAACCTCCAGTAGCACAACAATAATTATTTTTGACCTTTAAAGTATTTATTTTAAAAGTTTTTGTAATTTGTGAAATGAACATATACAGTATATATTTTTCTAATACATTTTGGGGGGAAAAAAAACATCTTTAAGAGCAAGTAAATATACTATAAAAAACATTATTTTATAGGTTTTTTTTAACATGAAACATTTCTCTGTTTAATAATCAGCAACTGCCAATAATTCACATTTTAAATCAGGTAAACAAACTTCGAATGGCGACAGGAGGGATTTGTTTAGGCAGAAAAAAAAAAATGCTGAGAGCCTGCATGAACACAGCCCCTTTAACAATGTAACTACCTCTTCTCAAGGACGAACATTTCAGTGCTAATAAATGGGCGTTTGTATGTGTGTGGTAATGTTTGTCCATGTGACATGATTGACAGTTGGCTGGCCACGTTTCCTTCAACCAGGGCCTCCCTTTTCACAAAATATGGTGTCAATGTGTCTGTTTCACACACGCACACATGCACGCACTGATACACAATGGTATGCGGAAACACAAAAGAGAGAAAAATCCAGTGTGGTTCTCCCATCAGGCAGTGCTGCTAAAACACACACACACACACACAAAAACCAGACACTGCAAATGTGTCTGCTGTCGTGCATATGTGGGCATGTTTTTGTTAAATGTGTTTGTGTGGACGTCTATGGCACCATAGATGTGTGTGTTTGCTGTGTGAGTGTGTCAGTAGACATCCTTGGTGTGAAACGCATTAGCATTCAGTGATGATTCTGGCCTTTCTCAAGGCTCTCATGGTGCTGATGGACTTCTCTAGTTTTTTTTTTTTTTTTTCAAACATGCTATCACATTCACCATCCTCAGTGGTTTATAATTAAAAGAGCTCCATCTCTTTAATATGAGCGGTGTGGTGTAGGCTGCATGGAACAAATTGGTCAGATAAGCTAAATATTCGTGTTTTCTTTTAGCCGAGCTGCAGCACTAACACTCTGCCTGCTTTTCTTTTCCAACTTTTCCTTTACTGCTTTTATCCTTATTTTTTATTCAGACTTTCTGCCTGCTCCTTGCTCCTGCCATGTTTCTGCACTCCCTTTGAATGTTTCTGGACTCTTTGGCGGTCAAAAGTCAATAATAAGTTGATCATGTCATCTATAGCATATTTCTCTTGTTTGAATTCATTAGTTAACGTTTTATTTAGCAGTGACTGTAACCAACTGTAGTAAAAATATTGTATGCTAACTTTCGTCTGCGCACATACCGCTTGTCACAAAGTAGAAAAGTCATGAACCTTAAAATGTGAGTTTTCAAACATATTTTAGATATTTTCATTTTAAAAAGTTGTTAAACCTTTCATCACAACTAAAGGATCGAATGAATGTGTAATGTGCTGTTTATTATATCTAGAGAGAAATGGATTGTCGGTGTAAAAGAGTTCATACTCTTGAATTAATAAAGTCTATAAGATGGTCCCATAACCAAGAGATTATGATTTTAGATAACAGAAACTTGTCATTGTGATGTAATTGCTTTTTTTTGGTCAATTTCTCACACATTTAAGTTTTGTAATTTTCATATAAATTGTGTCTACTAAACAATCTTGACAAAAATCTGTGCCACATATTAGACATGGCTGTTAAAAAGAGATATGAGGCCTTCTCCCTTAATCCACTTGTGTTGACAAGTACATGTTTTCAATAAGGTTGGTGCCGAGGGATAACGCTCACTGGAGGAGCTGACTGCATGTCAGACCAGTTTAAACTGAGAATGTGCTCTTTTCCTTTTCATCTTCCATTATCTGTGCCTTTATCCCCTTTCTCTTGTCCTTTCCACTCATCCCTTCATATAGCGCCCCCATCTCCTGCTGCCCTGCAGCCTCCAGCCCTGTGATGGACAGGGTGTCCTCACCTTGTAACGATCAGTGACATCCAATATGTTTGGCTTTGGATCATCCCCTGTGTGCATTGTGCGTCTGTTAAATGCTTTATTGATTAGCCTTGAGTTAATTACAAATTACATCAACCGTGGCCGGACTAGGTGGCTTGTACATGACTGCAGGATCCGTCCTGCAGAAGCTAATACATTTGGCCGTGCATGCCTACAGGCGTGCATTCCAACCTCAGCTGGTTACATTAGTCGTCCTCATTTCCCCCATTAACATCCATGCATTTGTGACATTTCACAGCACCTTATCAGCTCTTTAAGGACATGCAATATATTCTGGGCAAATGTAGGGAGAAGGGTAGAATAAGAAACAGGAGGTTTCTGCAAAAATCCCTGGAAATGCACACTTAATACTTCTGTGGAGCACAACGTGACACACCCTATGCCAAATTATGAGAGAGTGCTAAATCCACAGCAGACCTTAGGAGGCTAATGTATTCTGGATTTAAGCTCCATTGTAAAATCCATAACATGCATGCACCTGACCTGCATGCACTCCTTCAACCCCTCAGATCCAGAAATGAATAATAATAATAATAATAAAAATATGTGTAACTTGCAACTGCATACAGGCACTGGTTAAAGCCTTTTTTCTCTTTTCATCCCGTGTCAGTTTCTCTTTGACATTGCCGTTTACTTTGCAAAAAGAAAAAGGAGCGAAAAAAAAATCTTTATCAAATCCCCATTCTGAGGCTTTCAATAAGGCAGGCCATTACCTCACTGGCGCTTTTGTTCGGCCTATACAAGAGAGAACAAAATGGTTATTCAGGAGGACGCTTTAGATTTTTATTGTGGGCTCGCTATTCACAAAGAGCACCGTTATTGTATTAAAAAGAACCATCTGTGGCAGAAACAATGGCTTCAAATTATCTGTGAATACCCAGTGAACAAAATATAAAGCTTTTTCCTGCTCATTATGTGGGCTAAGCTAGGGGGTGGAAGATAGGAGAGGCATAGACTTTGCTATAACTGACTTTTGTTGTTCTTGCTTGCATTCTTCTCCTTTTTAAATCGGCCCCCTTTTCACATTGTGTGCCGCCATAAACGGCTTTTCTTGTTGCAGGGCTTGTGGAGAGAAGACAGCGGAGCTCCAGACTGAGAGCGGGGCTGCGCGGGGCTGCAAGCCGATCGAAGCGCGCCGGCGGCGGGATGGAAACCGCGCGGACTCCCCGGGTGTGGAGAGCCGGGACCCGCGGGAGGTGCGGGACGGGCGCCGGGACCAGGAGCTCAGGCTCGGACTGCCTCACCGGAGGAAGCCAAGAGAAGAGGACATGAAGGAGGCTGAGAGAAAATGGCATCTTGTTTCATTTCTGCCAATCAAGGCGAGGGGGAGAATGTCCCAAACTGGCAGTAAGTTGGAGAGCGATGGGTAGAAGCCCTGTGTGTTGGCCTGTGTGTGTGTGCGTGTGTGTGTGTGTAGGTGTGTGCGCGTGTAAATCATGCAGTGTTGTGGAATGACACCGCATGGCATTAAAACCTTGACTGACAGTTGACCCGTTTAGTTTTCTGCTGCAAAACGAAATTATTTATAAAGACGCACGAGTCATAATTGACATTTGTTGATTGAGGCAGATTTGTTTATATTGTTTTATTTTCCTTTTTACCCATTGATATAAATATTTAAGGACTTTTAGGCTATAAATCAGATCTTATTAACGCGCCTTTATTGTTTGTTCACGATTTTATTCCAAGCTACTGCAGGGTCATATTTATTTATTTATTTATTTATAATTTATTTTCACTATCGGGCGACATTTTACCACATAAATTAATCAATTTTGAGGCAAATCGTTAGTATTTACTTATAAGATATATGGTATTAAGTTTGAACAATTTCAAATTATGATTCTTTTTTTTTTTTTTAGCAAAGTGTTTTTATGAACTAAATCAGAGCTGCATCGTTTTATCTGGAGTTTAAGTCTTGGCAATAACTGTGGGGAGTTTTTGATGTTTCGTGGCTCTGCGTCCTCCGCCCGCGTTACGGCCCCTGGTGGCAGCAAACACCAGTCTATCATCTTTCCTCCTGACATGTTTGTCCTTTCTGTCGCGCAATATGCTCATTTCGTTACCGTGCGTGAGCTTCTTCATAAATCTGAACGCGTCGGGATGAACTTGAACCAGAACCACTGCAACAAGTTCAAATTGTTTTTTTTTTTTGTTTTTTTCAGAGTGACACTTGGAGTTTCCAAACTGCGCAGATGTAATAAAATACATCTTTAGCTGCGGGTTTTATTTAGCGCATGTTTTGCAGAAATTTGCGCCGCCGCAAAACAGTATTTTAGTATCTCAGCACGCCACTCTTTGTATTTTCAGGATCCATCCCAACCTGGGGTGGCGGGGGGTCTTACAAGTGGTCAGAGGGAGCCGCCCCTCTAGTTTCCCCCTGTTTTTTTTTTTGTCAAACCACGGCTTTAATTCAGAACGATTGTGGATGCAGGGCCATTCCCGGCTGGTTGGGGCCCGCTTTCAGGGAGCTGCAGGGCCCCGCTGTTCCTTTATTATCATAAGCAGATTAGAGGTAGCGGGGAACACACTCAGATGCAGATAGCAGCCGAGCGGCCCATTTCAACCTTGCATCATAATGGACCGAGCTGCATGTGTCGCCTCTCGCAGCCTATTAAGCACAAGATGAATCTTATGTAAGGTTGCTGGGGCCGGCATAATGAGAGCACGGGGGCCCCGCTCCTCCATTTATTACCAAATGACTAAAACAAAAATAATAAGGCGCGATCTATTCTCTTTCAATTATGATTTAATCTGCGGATTTAAATTAAATTATTCCAGGTGTGTATACTTGATCTCTCTTTAATTATTGCCTTACTTTCACATCTGTTATGAAATTAAAAAAAGCTCTGTTGTTGTGAGATAAATATCCATTCTGTAGTATTCTTTTAAATTAATTTATATATGATGAGAAGTTCCTAAAGTAGATTTTTTTTTTTTTTTTTTGCTTTGAGAAAATCATTTTTGGGTGGCACGCTTGCAGTTCTTCAGGTTTCCACTAGGGGGTGCTGATGTCACGCCACCCGACGCTCGGCCCTGATGTGGAGAACGAGGGGGAAAAACGCCAAACAAGTGGCACCAAACTGCTTCTAACTGCTAAAACTTTACTCATTTTAGTCTCTAAAGTGAGGGCTTTATATTTACATGGTGTATAGCTTCTTTCATGTCATAATTATTTCAGCCTGCTCGATTTGTTAAAGAATAAAAAGTGAAGCCTGCGAAGGCCGCTTGTTGGAGCTAAGATGAATGAGCTGTGTGGCCTTTATAAAAACACGTTTTATCTTAAAATATTCCTCACCTTTTTAATATCTCCTCCCTTCGTGCCTTTCCCACTCACCCACCCCACAAAGCCCCTTAACAACAACTGCAGCTCTGGCAGTGGAAGTGGAGTGGAGTTGGGTCTTTGTCCGGACAGATGTAGCGACATCATCCCAAACAAAACCCGCTTATTTGTGCTGAGATGAGCCCGTCTGCCTTCTGTGTGTCGGCATTCAACTTCCCTAAACAAAAGGACTGAGGTGGGGGGTGGGGGGGGAATCTTGGATTACCTTTCCTCCTTTCAACACTTCCCCCCCATTCACGCACACATCCACACACAGCGCAGCCATTCAGTGCTTTGAGTTAACAAAGTTGATTTAAGTGTTGTTGTGTTGTTGGGCCTGGGAGTGGGGGGGAATTAGTGACTTTTTTTGATTTTGAACAGCAGCTTTGGCACGAGTCGTGACCTAATCAGAACAATGTTGTTTCCACTTTGAAGAACAGATCATTTCCACATCGTTGTCACCTCATATACACTTCAGTTTTGTTAATTATTTATTTGAACGCTTATGTCACGCAATGATTAGATTAGATTTCCTGTCAGAATTTAAGCTCTTCACTGTCAAATCTGATTTTTAAGAGATTGTTTATTTATTATTTACACGCTCTTTGCTGGGGTTTTTTTTTTTTTTTTGTAGTTTGGAAACATTTTTACTTTGTATAGAAGTTTTTTTAAGTTTAGTTTTCCTTCATGTCCAGACAGTTTGTTTTTCCTCACCCTTTTATATGACTAAAATGATAATAAAGTAATAAGTTACATTAATCATTTAGATTGAGAGCAACGTATATTTTCAAGCGTGGAAATAGTAAATATGTAGGTTGTGTGCCTCATGTGGGCAGCCTGTGAGTACGAGCATGTCTGTGCGCCTCAGAGAAGAGGCCCCGCCTCTTTATGCTAATTCATGTCCCCCATTGGTGGGTCAGTGGGGAAGGCCTGCTCTGATTGGCCAGGTCGAAGCCATTTATTCGCTGACGGCCCCGTCGCATGAATGGTTGTCTATTAACTTGTTCAAAAACTATCTGGAGTTGTCAAGGCTCGGGCGGACAGAGGCGAAAAAGTGCAGTTTGTTGATGCTTTTCCGAGGAAGAGGAAGAAGTTTTGTGGACACAACAGCAGGGACCCATTGGGGAGAAGGCTTCTCTGTCACGCACACTCTCACACACACACTCTGACACGCAGGAGAGGGAGAGAAGGGAGCGTGTGTGGAGACGCGGCTTGATGCGTGTTTTTGTGCAGAGAAAAGTTGCAGAGCCCCGACAGGTAACTTCCAGCCGCTCCTCGTCTGTCCGCCTCTTTCTGGAGTTTGCTTCTGGTTTTCTTGGGATCGGAAGCGCCAACTGAAAGCTGTTCGTGATGTATAACATGATGGAGACTGAACTGAAGCCCCAAGCTCCCCAGACCAACACGGGGGGCACGGGCAATACGAACAACTCCGGCAACGGCGCCAACCAGAAAAACAGTCCGGAGCGGGTCAAGAGACCCATGAACGCGTTCATGGTGTGGTCCCGGGGCCAGAGGAGGAAGATGGCGCAAGAAAACCCCAAAATGCACAACTCAGAGATCAGCAAGAGGCTGGGGGCTGAGTGGAAACTTCTGTCGGAGAGTGAGAAGAGACCTTTCATCGATGAAGCCAAGAGGCTGAGGGCCCTGCACATGAAGGAGCATCCGGATTACAAATACCGGCCCCGGCGGAAAACCAAGACCCTCATGAAGAAGGACAAGTACACCCTGCCCGGCGGGCTGCTGGCTCCTGGGGGCAACGGGATGGGGACTGGTGTCGGTGTCGGTGTGGGGGCCGGACTGGGCGGTGGGGTGAACCAGAGGATGGACAGCTACGCGGCGCACATGAACGGCTGGACCAACGGGGGCTACGGGATGATGCAGGAGCAGCTGAGCTACCAGCACCCGGGTCTGAACGCGCACAACCCGAGCCAGATGCAGTCCATGCACCGCTACGACATGAGCGCGCTGCAGTATAACTCCATGACCAGCTCCCAGACCTACATGAACGGCTCCCCGACCTACTCCATGTCCTACTCCCAGCAGAGCACGCCGGGGATGACCGCCCTGGGCTCCATGGGGCCCTCCTCGGTGGTGAAGTCGGAGTCCAGCAGCTCCAGCCCGCCCGTCGTGACCTCCTCGTCCCACCGGGCCGCCCCCGGCTGCCAAAGCGGGGATCTGAGGGACATGATCAGCATGTACCTGCCCGGGGCCGAGGTGAGCGACCAGAGCGGCCAGACCAGGCTACACATGTCCGGGCACTACCAGAGCACCGTGCCCGGGACGACGATCAACGGCACGCTGCCCTTAACGCACATGTAGAGACTCCGCGCGGCACGAGGGGAGAAAAGAAACTTTTATAAGAGAAACTGGACTTCTTAACGTTGGACTATTTTTGTACAGAAAAAAAAATTGGGGTGGGAAAAGTTGTATAGAAGTCTCCAGGAAAAAAAAAAAAAAGGACACCGCTCTTTTTTTTTTTTTTTAATTTTATTTTAATTTCTTTCGTTTATTCTAAGGAAGCTCGAGGAACGAGGGGAGAGCCTCCTCCTCTGGGGGGAAGAAGTTTGGAAATTTAGAAAGTGGGAGTCGCAATCAGATGTTTTATTATTGCAATCACCTTTTGTACAGTATTTATCAAGGAAACCTAACAATCAGATGAAATTGTTAAACTGCAAGAGGTTTTTCTTTTCGTTTTTATATAAAGTGACACCAGTCCTGCAGAAAAAAATAAAGATACATGAGCAGAATTTTTATGCTCTTATTACTGCAAACATTGGAATAAAAAGGGACATAAGAAGCAGGTAATACTTGTTTTCATTTTTTTTTATTTTATTGCATTAAAATTACTAAACATTTTTAATTTTATTTCCTAAAATAAAAGCAAGACACTTTTTATTTTGTCATAAAATTTAGGTTGTTAATTTATATTTCCGTCTCCCACTCTTCATCTGATAGAGATATGACGCTTGTGCTTTTTATTTTGAATTGATTTGTACAATTTCTGTATATTTACTGTGGCATTTTAAGTTTTTATTTCAAAACTCATTCCTGTAGTTGTATTTTAAAAACCGTGGCCTGTACGCAGAAGCCAACCACTCCATGTAAATACTCCGAGACTAATACCATCCTTATAACAGTTACAGTTTCAGCTGAGTATATTTTTTTTCAATATGCAGTTTGAAAATGAATAAATTTTGGAAATTTGGATACTTGGAATTTCTTTGAGTTTTGTTTTTGTTCCTCATTTTGTTTGTGCTGTCATCACGTGTTGAGTTGTGTCATCTTTGAGTTTTTTTTTTTATGTAAATTGATTATTTTATTCAGCTTTTACATGATTTATTTGAGCAGGATATCAGTTTTATTGAGGGGTTTTTATTCTTTTCAGCTCGTGCGTCGCGGTGATAACCACGTTTCTATTTTCCAGTTCTGCAGATGGCCCCATCAAGCCCAAAGTTTCCTAAAAAGAGGGAAGATTTTTCCACCAAACCCCCTGACATCCCCAGGTATAGACTGGCATTTCTCCTGTTTTACAGTTTTCATGTCAAAGCAAAAATGACACCTCTAATTTAGCGCTTTTATAAATTAAACAAGTCTTACTCATTGGATTCTTAGTATTTGGGGCCTTTTTAGACTGGAAAATAAACTCCAAGTGTTTTGCTTTTTTTATTCTTTAATTTCTAACGTGCATCATTTTCTGAATTTGCACAACAACCCTTTGAGCCTTTGGGCCTTTTTCACGCTGCTTGTTTTCTTTTTATTTATCCTCCGAACCCCAGAGGCTAAGATTTCAAACTGGCTGTAAACTGAAGGGGAGCCCCCTTTAAGAGGATCCACGCAGCCTTTGAGCCCCTCCGTCCTCGCTGTAATAGATGCACGCGGACGTTTTTCGAGTGCGCGAGCGTTTTAATCAAACGGCTCGTGCTGTTTCCCGTTAACCCCCGCTTGTGTCTGCGCACGGACACGTCCCTCTGCCTTTAATAAAAACACAGAACCCGTTCAAAAAAAAAACAAAAAAAAAAACCTCCTTCCCGCATCTTCCTGCCAAGCAGACACCCCCCCCGCTCCCCCTTTAATAATAATAATCTCTGATGAGCTAACAGCTCGCCCTGAATTTAACTAACGGTTTTAAATCTGGTGCGTGTGTGTGTCTGTGTGAGCGTGCGTGTGTGCGGGGAGGTAGATTAGGGCCGCTGTGCGTTGCAGGCGGGGTCCCCGGGGAGCGGCAGATGAATATTTGAAGAGGCCACTCGGTGTTTATCCGTGCACTTCTCCTCCTCCGCCTCTCACGCGCACTCAGAGCAGGTCAGGGATCCTCGGTCATTCATTATTGATCCGAACAGCTGAATTGCTTGTAATAGCTGAGAAGGCCGGTGATCAACTATTTGTTTCCAAAAGGTCGGAGAGGAGAAATTAAACCCCCTCCTCTTATATATATATATATATCCACCCGCGCGGGGCCCCTGAGGGCCCGGTGCCCCCCCCGACAGAAATCCATCTTTTTCTCTGAGCTGCACCTTTGATGTGATGAGAACACGCGAGCTTTAAAGCGTTGAGAATGTTTCTTCATGCGCTGGTGTCGAACTGTTTCACGTGTTAGGTTTTTGTTTTCTAAGAAATGCCGCATTTTTTGGAACAAATGTTGTTCCATTTAATTATATATTTATATATTTTAATTCTGTGTTTAATAATAATAAAAAAAATAACCGTTTAGAAGCAAACGTCTCATTTTCACGCGGGTCAAGCCAAACTTCTTCAAACTTGAATGTTAGTCTATATTTCTCCTTTAGAACTCGTCCGCGCGCTCCTGTTTTAACACTGAACAGGTGCAGAGCATCGACACGTGGAGTGTTCTGCCTCACGCGAGGACAGAGTCCACCTGCACACGTTGAATTCATTTAACGGAGAAGAAGCTGCGCGTGTCAAAACTAAATTATATAAAAACTGAGGAAACAGATCCGCGTGGAGCTTTCATCCACAGGTGCTTCTCCCCATCCATTCATCCCTTCATCTCCATCCAT
Source organism: Nematolebias whitei (assembly GCF_014905685.2). Taxonomy (NCBI): domain Eukaryota; kingdom Metazoa; phylum Chordata; class Actinopteri; order Cyprinodontiformes; family Rivulidae; genus Nematolebias; species Nematolebias whitei. The sequence goes on from NC_056500.1 coordinate 8,110,384, forward strand.
TCATCCCTTCATCATTAATCTATTCATTCATCCATCATCATCCATTTATCCTTTCAGCCTTAATCCATACATACATTCATTACTTCATCCGTCCCTTCATCCCTTCATCATTAATTAATTAATTAATTAATTAATTCATTCATTCATTCATCCATCCACCCATCCTTTCTTCCATCCATCCATGCATCTTCCATCCACCCATTACTTTATCCATCCATCCCTTCATCCATCCCCTCATCCAGCCATCCATCTATCCATCCATCCATTGCTTCATCCATTCGTCCATCCATCCATCCATCCATCCATCCATCCATCCATCCATCCATCCATCAATCCATCCACCCATGCATCCATCCTTTCATCCCTTTATCCATACATCCCTCCTTTCATCCCTCCATCCATCCATCCATCCGTCCACCCATCCTTTCATCCCTTCATCCATCCGTCCAC
>NC_056500.1:8110843-8124366 GCF_014905685.2 Nematolebias whitei
TTCATCCCTTCATCCATCCGTCCACCCATCCTTTCATCCCTTCATCCCTCCTTCCATCCATCCATCCATCCTTTCATCCCTTCGTCCATCCATCCATTTACCCTTCTGTTCCTCGCGTGCAGAGTTTGGCGGCCGCAGCTCGAGGATATCTGCAACAGGTGGTAAGCGCGCGCCACTTTTTTCCTCCTTTTTTATCCCCGGGTGAAAAAAAAAAGAGTCCAGATGTTATCTGTGACAGCCGTGTGTGCGTGTGTGTGCGTGTGTGTGCGTGTGTGTGTCTGAGCAACGTGTTTCATAACAAAAGATCTTTAGTCTTGGCTGCAGGTACCAGGAGTTTCAGTCAATAAATGTCAATAAAAGCACAAAGTTTATTTAAATGTCACGTTGTTCCATCTGTTGGTTTTTAAACCACGATATAAAACCTTCAAGTTTTAAAAACTACTTTACAAAATTAACTGAATTGTAAAAGAAATAAACGAAACATCGTTAGCTGTTTTTTTTTTTTTTTTTTTAGCAAATCCTGGATTGTTTCTGTTTGTTGTCGGGATTATAATGATTCTAAAAATTAGGTCAAATGACCCGGTTGCGCACGCGCGCGTGCACGCACGCAAACAATTCCGGCTTAGTGGCCCGTAATCCCACGAGAGCCACTTTCTTTTTTCACCAAGACGCAGATGATGAAGAGGAGGAGGGATGACGTCACCCGGAAACGCTTCGCTGAACCTCATTGATTCTCACCTCCCAGTCTGCTGCGTTTAAAACCGCACTCCGGTGAGAGCAATCCCATTATCTGAGTCAAACCAGTCTCCAAATGTCCAAACCAACACTCTGGATTCAGGAAAACGGATCAAGTTTAAGATCAGTTCATTTGTTCATAAAAAGTTCATCATTACAGTTTTAAAAGTTCATCATTACAGTTTTAAAAGTTCATCATTACAGTTTTAAAAGTTCATCATTACAGTTTTAAAAGTTCATCATTACAGTTTTAAAAGTTCATCATTACAGTTTTCATTTGGGACCTTGACTTTGTGAGGCTCGACCTGCTGCTCTGACATGAATTCATTTAAAAACATTAAAAATAAGAATTCAATCAAATCCGCGTTTGGTTTATTATTCTTCCAAACCCCTGGCGTGTTTTAGTTTATTTATTTATTTTATTTTTTGTTTTCTGACGTTCATCTCAGAGCAGAGTCGTGTTTCAGCTGGGTTAGTGTGCGCGCGCGCGTGTGTGTGTGTGTGTGTGTGTTTGGAGCGATCGGAGGGACTGAATGGCAGCCAGCCTGCTGATCTAGCGCAGGTGCAGGGAAGGGAAGCGGTTGGTGCGTGTGCGTGCGTGTACTCTCTCCACAACACACGCACACGCACGCACGCACACACTGAATAGGACCACACACTGACACGGACCGTCATGCCATCAACCTCGCGCTGCTCCTCGGCTCGGTCTGCATTCTCTGAGGCTCGAGGCCTCAGCGACCCCCCCCCCCTCCCCCCAACACCCCCCCATCACCCTCTCCCCTCCCCCCACGTCACCAGCGGCCCAAGCTCCGTTTATCATTTCAGCTCATTGATGCTGACAGCTTCACAGAGCGCCATCACGGAACAACAGCTCTTTTTTGTTTTTACAACTTTAAGTTTAAAACAAAGACACGAGTTTTGTTCTAAACACACGAAGACATCAACAAACTGGGATACTTATAGGTTTAATTATCTTTTAATTATTTTTGTCTTCACGTTTAGCTAATGAATTAAAAAAAACTGTCATAAAATTTACTTTTTAAAACCTTGTTGATCTCATCGCTATAATATATATATTGTAAAATTATAAAATGAGTTCTCGTGGCTCAATGAGACTACCTGGAAAAAAAAAGGATAAAAAAAAAAAAAAAAATATATATATATATATATATATATATATATATCATGTTCTTACAGCCTGATTTATGTTCTCTAAGTATTGAAACGTGGTAACAAGCGAAGGATGCGTGGGCTTTTTATTGTAAGAATTGTTGGGAAAACAACAATAAAATGTCTGTTTCAGTTTGTAAAGTAAATCCTGCTGTAATCCGGGTGAAGAGAGTGTGTCAGTAAGTTTAAAACAGAGAACCTGTTGCAACAAATGTTATTAAAATTTTAATTTGGGGCCCATAACTTAATAAAGACTAATTATTGAATTATAGCTCCATCGCTTTACACATTGTTTTTTTATTTCATTAAAGTTAAGACTACTTTTTATTTTATGCTCTCTTGTTTATTGGGACAGGCCTCTGTTTAATTTTATTTTATACAAGTGTTTATTTTTGTTCCTGTTTTCACACTCACCGGTTCATTTCTTAGTCAAAGATGCAGAATGTAAGTGTCAACGTGCACATTGTCTTACAACAACCCCGAGTTAATGCAGCCATAATGACAGAAGGGCGTGCTAATTGGCCTTTTTGCCTTCCCAACAATACGCGTAGATCAGCATCTCTTTATGATTTAATAACGTCAAACGCTTGGTTGCCTGCTTTATGGAGGAGGGCCATGCAGATCCGACTCACAAATTTGTATCAATACATATTTTTGCATATAATGTTATTATTTTTAATCATTACTTGTGTTTATCAGCGCTGCTCATGCGTCCTGGTGCAACAGGTGCCGAAGCTGCAGCTCCAAGTGAAAGTGCTCTGCATGCTCGGGTGCTCTTTTGTTGTCCAGAAATGTGGACTTTTGATTGAGCGAAGTCTGGACCCGTTTCAGTGGGACTCTGGTCTGGTGGTCATCCATGCAAGGTGGACCCAAACAGGAGCCCCCTGAGAGGAGGAGGGGGGTGGAGGGGTTCAGATAGAAGAAGGACAGGGGACAGCCTGGATGTGTGGGTCAGACCTTCACCTTAAACGTCCTCTGCAGCTCATCCAGCCGCAGCTTTCATTCTCAGTCACTTGTTGATTCAGAGAGTTCTTCTGTCTGAAACCAGTCTGTAGAAAATAAGGCGTCTTTCGTTGCACGCGTGCATGCAGAAATCTTTTTCCACTGCTGATGTGTGGAGAAAATTGATTTTCGCTCCTTCACCTGGAAATAAAATGTAAAAGAACACGAGTGTTTATTTAGCAGCTGGAAAACAAAATAAATTACAGTTTGATATTGGGGGAGTAGTGAACGAGAACTTGATGGTTTCTCCGGTTAATTCAGACGAACTTCAAACGGTCAGACGGGAGCTGTCTGGATGTTTGTTCTGGTTTTTGCACCGACAGCTCTGAGCTGCATGGCGGGTCGTCAGAGATTCTTTGATACTGAAGACTGTTGAGCTGATGAGACTGAATCATCGCGAACAAGCCAACAGACACAGGAACCCCCCCCCCCCCCCCCCCGCCCCCTACCCTCACCCCCACCCTCCTCTGGTCTCATTTCCCAGCATAGACACTAACCTCTTTCTCTCCGTCATCAGCCTGACTCTCCCTCACCGACTCCAGCAGAAAACAGCACAGTCCATTGTTCCCAGTCTCACCCCCCTCTGCCTGGCCCCCCGACCCAACTGTTGACCAACAACTCCATTCGCACATTAAACAGGGAGGGGGTTCGGTGGTGCTTGTCCTATTTTAGAATATGACACGTTCAGAAAATACATGCTGGGAAAACAAGTGGGTCTGAAGGGACAAAATGTTTTCTGGGTTTTCATCAAGAACTTTCTGTGGAGGAAACAAGTGTTGGAGAGTTACGTAATTTAATAAAACTGACAACTTTAGAAAGGCCAAGTTGTTATTTTTTTTTATGTTCATGCAACAGATACTTTTACTCACCTGTGCTGCCTTCGCAGATTTTCAAAATAAAAGCATAATGGAAGCTGTGAATGACTACTGTCCAACTACAGCTTAAAAGCACGCCCCACACATGGATGCTAAAACAAGTGTGTGTTTCTGTTTGCGTCTCTTTTTAGCATATTTTTTTTAAACCAGCATGGGCACCTGTGACCCCAGTGACCCGAAAAGGAAGAAGCGGGTAAAGATAATGGACGGATCATTATTTAATTGCTCAAGAAAAATTTGGGCTGCAAGAATTAATAGTAAAGAAAGCAGTAAAACAAACTATTTTAGTTCATCTGCACTTTCCTTTAAATAACGTTGTTTTTATTCTGACCCTTTTACCTAAAACCAAACATTCAACTGAAGTTTACAACGCATGACCTTTACAGCCAGTAACGGGGTGCAGAGGTTAGTGAAGGTGAGCCTGTGATAAAAAGGCCACCAGCTCGACTCCCCGGCTCAACATCCAAAAATGTGGATGGGAAAGTTGAAGCACCCACACCTGCCTCCACCCTTGTTTGCCCCACTCTGGGCCTTGTAGCAAGGCCGCCCAAGTGCAGCGCTCTGCTCCACACAGACGGTGTGGTAGCTTGGTGGTCTGTTGTTGCGTCAAGAAGGGCATCCGGCGTAAAAACGATTGCCAAGTCTTCGTGCAAGTTAGTTCTCTGTGGTGACCCCTGAAGAAGGGAGCAGCCGAAAGACGAAAAAAATAGCTAATTAACGGTGTTGCCAGATTGGGCGGTTTACTGCGACTCGGACGGTTTTCATTCTGATTTTGCTGGGAGTTCTGTTTTTTTTGGTGGATTGTTGCGTTTTGCCACATATTGTTAAATTACCTTGACTTGTCCTGATGTGCGTTCATGTTCAAACAGCAAATATACTGTAACCATATATTGATTGGGTGGATTTTTGTGTGATGTGGTGGTTTTTAACAGATTTTGGGGCTGGAAAACCTCGACTCTATCTGGCAACACTGCTAATTAAATACGTCTACAGCCAGTATGCTTTTTAAAATAGTTCTATTAAACCAAATAACTTTGTACGTTTAGGCACATTATTTAGTGGCTTAGCTGTGGCCAGAAGGCTTTACTCTTGGGCTGCTTTCTGTGCAAAACTTTAAGTCAGCACCGTGATGTCAGTCTGTTTGATGAGATTAGGCCTAAGCACGTCAATAGTCAACACTTGTATTGTCTGTGTTGTGTGTGTGCTTTATTTTAAGTGGACCTACAGGTGTTAACATGTTTTAAAGAGTAGGTTTGAATTGCAACATGGAGTTCAGCTCTTCAAAGGCTGCACTGACATGAAACTGACACCTTCCTTTGCTTCACACGAACACACACAAGCCGTACATACTTGTGTTAGCTTGTGTGTTTTCTTAAGTTATTTTTATTGTCTTCAAGAATTGGCACATTAGATTAAAAGCCTCTTTGCTCAGAGGGTTCATCTTCTCTAAATGTCATTTATCAATTGTCTGTCCATCAATGCACAGTGTTATGCAATAACTGAATAAAATATTTAACATTAAAATCTACAGTATATTCTTTTTTTTTAAATCAGTGAATTGTTTATTTGATCGTTGTCCTCAGTTTATTTTCTTTGTAGTATTTTTTTTTTATTTCACCAAACTAAACCTCTTCAAATCAAAGGAAGACGTGATATCGTAACAATTCTAATTATTATATGAAACTAAATAATTACAGATTAAAACGTTTTATAAAAATATTCAATTTCTTTGAAAGCAGACTGTAACTGGAACCAGAAATATCAGGAATCATTGCTTCTGTTATTTGTTTTCAGCTCACAGAGATGTTTTTATTTCAGCCACAACTTTGTCAGGTTTCACATGGGACTTTATTTTAGATGTGTAATGTTGGACTGAGCTGCACACGGTGCACGTTTGTTTTGACGGGCCCAGGTCGAGTCGTGCTCATTGTCAAACTGCTGCACTTGTGGTGAAATGCTGGGTTGATATTGTGCTAACACAAAGATTAGATTGTTGCATGTTTTTACGATTCATAGGAAACGAGAGACTGGATGAAATTAAACTTTATGTTTGTTATTTTGCTCAACACAAAAACTCGTAGCTCCTGGAGGAGTCCAACAGACTTTCTCGTCTTTAAAATCTGGTTCCCAGTCGCTCTTGTTGACTGCGGTGTACATTTCGATTGATTGCATCAGTCACTATCTGGAGCTGGTGACTCCGAGGTCTCAGTCTCTCGCTCGCTCTGCGTCTCTGACAGAAGCTGTTGTTGGATGGAAGAGTGGCCTCTTTCAGTGTGGGTGTCCCCCCGGGGCCAACTGGGAGAGATAATCAGACAGGACCGTCACAGACAGACACACACACATTAGACTACATTTCGCCCAACTCAGGAACATTAAGAATTTCAGATATTATTCTACTTATTCCCCCCAAAACGGTCAAGGTTTTATGAAGCAACGTTTCACTGTCAATATGAATGATCTTTTAGATCAGATTAGATCAGATCAGATTGAGTTTTACTAGCTGCTTTTAAGCAACTATCTCCTTTAGATGATCGTCTCTGTCTTAAGTATTTTATAGGATGTCATGCTCTTTATGTTTTTAATTGATTTACTATCCCAGGATTGGCAGACGTCCAAAATTACCTCTTAACGTCAACTCTAAATGCTGATAACTGGACAAATCCACAGATTCAGCAGAATATGTTTCTTCTTCCAGAGCACAGTGCATTTAGTGATGACAGGTTTCATGCATGAGGACATTCATATTTTTATGCAGAGAAAGAGACGATAAAATCTTTTTTTTTTTTTTAAATTGGATCACAAATTGAAAATTGCTACAAGGTGCACCTCTGTCTCGTTTATTTTTAGTGTCAAACAGTTCAGATTTAATGGATTTTATTATATATATATATGTCATGAAAACTACTTCAAAAAGATACTGTTTGATCAATCTGTTTTTTCCACTCGAAGCATCGGTTAAATTTTAACTGATGTTTTGGTCAAAAACAATCAGGCTCAAAGGCTCAGTACATTAATGAGAAATAAATTCCTAATATGTTCATTTTACGGACTGCCTTTAAACTGCAGATGTGCCATAATGAACGTGTAAACGTGTCACAGATGTGTTGCACTTTGCCTAGTTATGCTTCACGTAGTGTTTAAATATTTGTACATGCATTTACTCTTCTTTACTCAACTTTTTGGGGCATACTGCTCCATCCATTATCTTTTACCCGTATCTTCCATTTTGGGTCACGGGGGTCGCCGGTGCCCATGTCCAGCAATCACTGTGCGAGGGGCGGGGTACACCCCGGACAGGTCGCAAGTCCACACATAGAGACAAACGAGACAAGCAACCATTCACTCTCTCACTCACACCTAGGGACAATTTAGTTACCAATCAGCCTAACATGCATGTTTTTGGTCTGTGGGAGGAAACCGGAGTACCCGGAGAAAACCCACGCATGCACGGAGAGAACATGCAAACTCCACCCAGATAGGCCTCTGGACCGGGATTTGAACCGGAGACCTGCTCGCTGAGAGGCAGCAGCTCTACCAGTTGCACCACCATGCTGCCCCGGCATACTGATTACAGAGGATAATATTTTTAGAATAAAAACTACACCCTTAAATTGAGCAACCTCGATGCATGCTCAACAATACAGATAGAAAAATCTCACAAGGTTAAGTCAAGTCCTTTGGACAGATTCTTGTTTGTTGAAAGCGTGTAGCTGGTTCTGACTGTCAGCAGCAAACTGGTGGATCCACTAGGAGAAGGTGCTGTTTGTAAGACTGAGCTGGTTGCAAGATCTCAGAATGAAGAAGTTTTATGGATACAAGACGAAACCTTTCGTCAGCAAACAAGAATCCGTCCAGAGGATCTGACTTAACTTTGCTAGACTGAGCAACTATGTATTTATTTAACCACAAAGGAAACAACACGATCATCAAAATAGAAACAATCGTTTAAAAAAGTGTCAAAAATCTGATACTGTGTTTGATCATATTTCAGAAGATGACATGATGATGAACTGGCTTCAGCACTGGAAGTTTCCATCACAGCTCCTTTGAATACATCTATGTGTGTGTGTGTGTGTGGTTGGGTGTGTGTGACTGAGACACACTGTAAATATAGGGCAAACGCAGAGATCGGCCTGGCCTGGGTTGGGCTGGGCAGGTCACTCTTGCAGCATTTGATTGTAAATAAGAGAGGAGTCAGTTCACACGCCGATCAAGTGACTGCCGGGAACAAGTAAGCCATTTGAATCAGGTGGCTATCTTCCTATCTGAGAGATCAGAGCCCTGTCACCCCCTACCTGCCTCCTCCCTCTGCTCTCGTCGTTGTGTGTTGCGCCGTAAGGGACACACACGAGTGAAATGACATGTCCCTCCCTGCTGGCTATAAGGGCAGGCCGGAGTGACTGGATGAGATTTCACCATCTCACGTTAGAAGAGGAAAGGAAAGCGAGGAAGAGAGAAGCAAATGAGAGGAAGACCCCCTACAGTTTAACACCCTCCAACATGTCCTTTCAGTAGTTTTGTCACCTGTTTACTGCAAGAAGCAGAGAACAACAAGGAGATGGTTTCATGACTAAAAGATTTTTCTTTTAATTTTTAATACCTTTATAATGCTATTTTTTGAGGGTCCAGGATGCTGTGTTTTTATTCAAGAAGATTAAATCCTGTCTAGACCGTCTTACAGATACATTTTATTCACTGCTTTGTCATCAAACAGTAGAGAGTTAATATCACAATTTTATGGAGCTCAAGGGCATCAGAATGTATTATTTTTGTTTTATGCAATAAATCATTCACATTTACACAATTTTCTTTTTTAGTGAGATAAAAAGTGAACACTTTTCTTGTTGAAGAAACGCAAACTTTAATCGAGAAGCAACCTTCATGCTGACAGCAGCCCTGCATCAAACCAGGAGATGCTCCTCAGTCAGGCTGGTCGTCTCATTAAAATCCTATAAAAATCGTTGAGATAAACCGTAGAGGGACCCCCCCCCCCCATGTTTACACACTCCCATGTATTTTTTATGCTGCGTCTTGACAATCACCCCCAGGGGAGATGATGATGTGGGACAGCTGCTGCCTGTTCATATTGATTAAATGACATCCAGGATCATTTACCGATTTACCGACTGACGGAGCTCAGCCGCCCCGAGGGAGGTTAAGGCCCGCTGGCCCCGAGAGCTGCAGTTTACGCTGCTTTGATGTGAACATCATCGCGCTCCCCGCTGTGAGCCCACAGAACCCACGATAGGTTAAAGGGTTTATATATTGTCAAGTTTTCCAGTAAAATAAATCAAATAAAGCACAAAAGAAACAGACGGTTAGTCTTTATTTTCTCTCATCTCAAATGTAAACTTGTTTGTAGAAGTATCAGAGCATGTTGGAATATTTTTACATTTACTAAAGAAAAAGCCCTAAAAGATGGATTTAAACAGGTTTTTATCAGACCAATAATGAAAAGCTAATTGCTTATTTCAAGCCGCCTGTGCAGTGAAGAATGATCACAAAATAAGTCAAACTTGTTTTTATTTTAAAGAAAATATCTCAAAACAAGGCAGCCGTGTCGAACTATGAGAGCAGTAACATCTAACATAAACGCATTAACTGGGGAAAATCATCCAAGAGTCAGTTTACTGAATTCTTGTTACTTCACAGAATTTATCCATTTAACATCATAAAGAAATTGCGCATTAAATGTCATAAAAACATAACGTTTTTATGTTTTTAAGTAGAAAAAATGTAAATCAATAAGCCGTTTAGAATTTTGGATTTATTTATATATATTTCTTATTTGAAAACCTATAGAAGAATTCATTTCCTAGCCTTGGTAAAAGTGTTCTTGATAAACAAGAGTTTTAATATCAATGCCAAATTGGCATTTAGAACATGATTAACAGAGGCTGATCAGACGTTAGGGAGTAAACCAGGTCGGGGCAAAACGGAGTTGGACGTGACAGGTGAGACAAGGACAAGATGAAGCTGAACTTGCCTGGACGGAAAAGAACATGTTTAAAAGAAAGAGGAAAAAGCAAGCAAAATTAAAGAAATATAATAACATTACAGGTCAGATCTGAGCCACAGAAGAAGGAAATGAGACAATATAATGTGTGAACTGGCAGAATTGGCTTAGATGTTTCAAATCCTGGATAAGCCTGGACATGAGAGGACACACAAACAAAACTTTGTTGGACATGAGGGACCTGCAGGCCTGGATGAATCAACCCAGAGAGGGAGTTAGTTTTTTTTTTTTGTCTCCGAGTGTGTGGAGAGTAAACAGCTATTACTGGGACAAGTGGGACAATTGGCCAAATGAACTCCCCTCAGAGTTTTATCTCGTTCGTTGTACGTAAAATGTGTGGCCTTGGGAACGAGCCAGGTGAAGCTGTTGAGCACATTAAAGCAGAAATGAATCACTTTAGTCTCGGAGCTGGTGAGTGACAGCGAGCCTGGGGACACAAACTTGAAGACTATTGATTTTGAGTCGCCTTACATCATATCTCACTGGATCGCTCTTCTCAAGGCAAACACGCACAGTCAGTCATTTGGCACTGTATACCCCCCACCCCCCACAGCAGACCTTATATCTTTAACACTTTCTTTTTGCATTGCCAGGGGTGTCCAATCCTGGTCCTGGAGGGCCACTATCTTGCATGTTTAGTGGTTTCCCTGCTCCAAGACACTTGGTTTAATGGTTGAATTACCTCTTCATGTCCTGCAGAAACCAGCTTATCTTCTACTGATTGAAATCAGGTGTGTTGGAGCAGAGAAACATCTAAAACGTGCAGGATGGCGGCTCTTGATGACCAGGATTGGACAGCCCTGGGTGGGACCTCCCGAAGAGTTTTACGTGCAGGAATGGCCATGGTCAAGTTTTCTGGGCCTACTGGACATTGATATATCTGTGATGAGGACTCTGGTAGTTAAATTAAGCTATAAATGATAAGATATTATGCTAACAGGTACAGTGTGACAAAATTTAGAAAGAAAAAAATACAAAGATGTTGATTGATAAAAATAAAGTATTATGCAAATCATCAAACACCCACCAATATCAAAATGTTCAAAATTTATTTTGTTTGAATATACAAACTTGATATATTCCTTGATATTACTCTAATTTCTAAAAAAAAAAAATAACTTTATGAAAGTAGTTTTGACTTTTCAAAGCTCTAGAAAATCAGACATTGCACCTGCATCGTACAACATCAGCTTCTTTGAACATAAAGTTGTAGATTTTTCATCATTTGAACTGTTCAGGTTACTCCAATTGGGTCATAAGGTCATGACTTTGATTTCATATATCCACTATATCCAAAATATGGATGTTTTAATTTTGTTATTAATTTATTTGTTGGTAAAGATCTAATACTGTATTGTATCATCCCAATCTTCAAAAAGGGGGACCGGATGGTGTGCTCCAATTACAGGGGCATCACTCTCCTCAGCCTCCCTGGTAAGGTCTATTCAGGGATGCTGGAGATCGAGTCCAATCGTTGGTTGGACCTCAGATCCAGGAGGAACAATGCGGGTTCCATCGTGGCCGTGGGACACTAGATCAGCTCTTTACCCTCATTAGGGTCCTCAAGGGATCTTGGGAGTTTGCCCGTCCAGTCTACATGTGTTTGGTGGGCTTGGAGAAGGCATTGACCGTGTTCTTCGGGGTACAATGGGGGCCTGTTGCTACGGGCTGTTCAGTCCCATATACAAGCGGTGCGAGAGTTTGGTTCACATTGCCGATAGTAAGTTGGACCCCTTCAGGGTGGGAGTTGGACTCTGCCAGGGCTGCCTGTTGTCACAATTCTGTTCATAACTTTTATGGACAGAATTTCTCGGTGCAGCCAGGGGGCGGAGGGATTTCAGTTCTGTGGCCTCAAGATTCTGTCTCTGCTCTTTGGAAATGATGTGATCCTGTTGTTGTCATCGTGTCGTGATCTTCAGCTCTCACAGGAGAGCGGTTCGCAGCCGAGTGTGAAGCGGCTGGGATGAGAATCAGCACCTCCAAATCTGAGACCATGGTCCTCAACTGGAAAAGGGTGGATTGCTCTCTTCTTGTCAAGAGTGATTCTGCCTCAAGTGGAGTTCAACTATGTCTCAGTTTTGTTCACAAGTGAGGAAAGAATAGAGCATAAGATTGACAGATGGATTGATGCAGCATCTGCAGTATTACAGACTCGGGTCCGGTCTGTTGTGGTGAAGAGTGAGCTGAGCTGTAAGGCAAAGCTCTCTGTTTACTGGTCAGTCTATCCTACCTTCACCTATGGCCACGAGCTCTGGGTAGTGACCGACAGAATGAGATCGTGGATACAGGTGGTTGGAATGTTTCCTCCGCAGGGTATCTGAACTCTCCCTTAGAGATATGAAAAGTTCAGTTATCTGGGAGAGACTTGGAGTAGAACCGCTGCTCCTCCACATCGAGAGCCAGTTGAGGTTGTTCGGGCATCTGGTAAGGATGCTCCCTGGGCACCTCCCTAGGGAGGTGCTTTGGACATGTCTGACTGGGAGGAGACCCCGGGGAAAACCCAGGACATGCTGGAGAGACTAGGTCTCTCAGTTGGCCTGGGAACGCCTTGGAATCCTCCCAGAATAGTTGGAAGAGGTGGCTGTGGAGAGAGATGTCTGGGCCTCCCTGCTCAAGCTGCTCCCGTGACCCGACTTCAGAACAAGCGGAAAATGTTGGATGGATGGATCATCCAACATGTATGGGAACATACAATGATGACAACACGTAGCTCTTATCCCAAAAGATTGAAGTTATAGACTGGACTTCTTTTCTTTTATCAAACCAATAGACATTTAAAAAAAAATCATTGTTATCTCAGTGAGTGTAATCTCTCTTTTGAAGTTGTAAAGAAACCAAACCATGACACTTTCTCGTGTTTAAGGTGAGGGTTTACACAGTTCATGGGTTTTGATGTGTCTTTTTCTTGATTTTTGTGGAGCTAAGGGGATGTAATAGAGATTTAATTGTTTTGCATGTGCTGTGCTTGCTTTTGATGTGTGGAAAAACCCCTAAATGCTCTCCTTTTACTTTTCAGACAACATTTTAATGTTTACTTGAAGACATTGGTTTAAGTTGCTAATAAAAAATAAAAAAAACTTTTAAAAACTTTTATAGATCTGGTAAAAATCATTTTGTTGTATTAATATGGAGAGCTGTGAGCAATTTGATGCTCAAAAATCATCCCAAAATACCTACTGGTAATTTTAAAAGGCAATAAGTCCAAAATATTCTCAATAAACAAATAAACATCCAAGTCATGAGGGATTTTTTTTTGTTGTTTTTTAGCTTGTTATCTTGATTGATTCAATTCTTTGATCCCAGTAACTTCCAGTGTCATTTGTAAAGAAAATTGTCCCAGTATGCCGAGGAAATTATTGTGTTTAGTAAGAGCTGGTTTGTTTTAATGTGATATGAAACTAAAAAACTTTTTCTTTAACAACTATATGATTTAAAAAAATATATTCAAACAGTTTAGAATTCAATATAAAGAATAAAATAATCAGAGGTAAAAACTATATTGGACAAACACAAAAGTATTTTTTATGAAAAGAAGGACAGCACTGATTTTAAAAAGCCTGCTCCATGTTGAAACTCATTATGTTGACAAATTAAGGCCATTGTGAATATTTCCTTCTTAAAATAATCCAAACAAACATACATGTGAAGTTGAGAAAAAATACTCATCATTTTCATAGACCCCACAAACAAATATATATATATATATATAGATCGATATATATATA
>NC_056500.1:8124766-8159747 GCF_014905685.2 Nematolebias whitei
ATCGTCTGGCCCCGATTTCCTTAATTTTGGGAAATCTGAAATCGTCCGATATTTGCATGAGAAACCGATTTTACTTTTTTTGTTTGTTTGTTTTAACAACAACTGTCTGAACTTCATTTATATTTCAGAGCCCTACCTCATGGCCAGTTAAAACAAGTTTGTATTGTTTCTAGGATATTGTTCAAGGGTGTGTTTTTCAATAAAATAATATTGGAAAATTGAAAATGCATTGTGACCTTATAACACCTGACAGTGTCGTTTATTAAAAAAAAAAAAAATAATAAAAAGCATCAGCCAAAATGGGAATCGGCAGATCAGACTTTTTACAAATTGGTGATCGGCCAGAAAACTGCAATTTGTGCATCCCTAATAAATAAATAAATACATAAATATAATGAAGTTTATATACAAATTGAAGTAGTTATTAGAAACCTGTCAGCATCTTATCTTTTGTGTTATTTATTTAGTTTTTTATGGTTTTGTTTTACTTGTGTTTCATCTTCCCCGGTGTTTTTCCCCTCATTTAATTCAGCTCGTGCCCCTCCCACTCTCACCTGTTTCCTCATTGTTTCCCCCAGGTGTGTGTCATTATCCCTCATTAGTTTCACTTTAAAGCATGTGTGATTCCTCTCATTTGTTGCCCATGCATTGTGCTGTCGAGATGTTAGGTTATTTTACAGTTCATTATTGTATATTGGAAAAAAAAAAAAAAAATGCATACTTAAAAAGTCTTTCTCAGTTTATTACAGGCAGAAAACAACATATTGACAAATTAATCATGATGTTCAAAGCGTTCCACGAAATGCAGGTCTGTTAAAAATGGAACAAATAAGCCAATTTAGGTCTTTTTCCTTCAAAATATAGATGGAATCAACCAACAAACATGAACCTACAATAAGCAGCTATGGATAAGCGGTTTGGAGACAAACTTCACGGTTGCCCGGTAAACTGGTCCCAATGCTTCGAAGCCTCGTTTATCTTATTTGATCGCTTCTTTTTGTCTGATTCTTTAATGAGCATGGCAAGCATCTGAAGACTTCTGATCAACAAATGGTTGTGTGATGTGTGTGTGTGTGAACGAAGTAGTGGCAATGATAGACAGTTGGTGTGAATGGCTGAGCTATCATCAGCTTTGAGTGGCTCTGAGTGCTGGGTCCATCCCAACCGCTTCCCAAGGTGCTTAGGAGCACTGGCTTGTGTGTACTAGTACATGTGTACCTATGTATTTCTCTGTGTGTCTCAGGATTTCTGTGTGCAGATATGTGTTTCTAGGGCCATATTAAGCCCCTGCATGGCCTAAAGTACAAAAACTTCCAAGGGCATCGAGGAGGATGAGTGGTTTTAGACACTGCTATTCAAGCAACGGATGAGAGTTAAAACTGCATCAGCAAGCAGCTGATCCACTTAAGTGTCCTTGAGCAAGACACTGTATCTCTATATCCAAAAATATTTGTGGAAAAAATAAAGAATAACACAGTTCATCTGCTAAATTATTAAGGTATTGCAAGTCTAAAATGACACTCTACAGTCTTCATTCTATTTGAGAAAGATGTTCTAGCTCAGAATCCCAAGAACTTTAGATTTTTAAATTTTATAAAAGCAACAACAGACAGACTATTTAGCCACCTTGAAAATGTATTTCCATTTAACAGTAAAGACTGAAGAGTGCAGCTGTCGGCTTAGTAAAAATGGATGCTCGAGACCTTGTTGCTTTCTGAACAGATCAAAAACAAATTTATTAGGTGATGAGAAAAAATGAGCACCCATTTCCTCCGGGCTGAGAGGAAGCACGGCCAACCCAATTACCCAACTCCTCCCGCCTGTCTTTGAGCTGCTTGCATACCAAAGACGGCACTAAAGGGAGGAGAAAAGCTCCCAGTTAATATTTAACCAGGTTATGTAAAGACACGGTCAGATGGCTCAACTTATGAGCAAACACATGCATGTGTGGGACCACAGCTTTAAGACCTACAAGTCTAGATCCTGCAGCTCTGAGGAGTCATTAAAATACTACATACAAAACCTGCTGCAGGTGGAACACGAATGTGATACACATTCTTCTGAAGAATTTGTAACTCTATTTTACAAAATGCTTAAACTAAACTGTTATCAAACTTTATGTTGCATTTTCTAGTTGTGGATGAGACAAGACATTATAGAGTAATCAAACATCATCATCATCATCAGGTGTAAGACCGTCATTTTACCCCAACGTCAACTTTCAATCACTCATTTGAGACTAATTTGGCAAATCTTTTCTTTTGCTACCGCTGCAGTTTTCAACTTTGCTATTTCTCCAGTAAAAGTTAGTGATTGAAGTCAATAATTTTTTTATATCTTTGAATATTCATCAATTTGTTTCCATCAGTAGATGAGGACAAAAAAAGTCATGATGGCTGCCACACCAAGTCAACATGAGAAAATACAAAATTGTAAACCACTAAGACAGTTTGACAGATGAGCTACAATGTGGTAGTTGAGTCATTAGTATTAGTAGTCCTTATAATAATATTATTTACAATATTTGTAGTAGTCATTATTAAGCTCTATAGCTCAGGCATGATTTTTTCACGAGATGATCTTAGTTTGGGACTCTGGCGTTAAAAGCAGTGAGTGATTTGCATCTTCCTTTAAGGAATGCTAGACGTTTTATTGACTTACATTTTGGGAAAAGTGCCCGAACATTTCTGCCATGTTTTCTACAGAGACTGGGGATCTAATTTTAAAATCATTCCCATTTTCTACAAAAGAGCCACAATTATAATGACCTCCCTGCATCCCCTGTTAGCTGTGTGCATACGTGCATTCATGGGTGTCTCCAAATGTGTTTAAAAAAGGAGAAAGCTCTTTTTTTTTTGGCCTAGTTGGCATTAGTTGTACCATGTGCTGCTTGGTGTGTGTGTGTGTGTTGTTTTGTATAGAAAGTGCTGCGTGCAGTAGAACAGGGATTTGGTGCCATCAGCACAGTGATGTCAGCATTCAGAGACAAACAAAGCCGAAATCCAAACCCTCTCCCAACTACCCACAATCCTGTTGGAAAGTGTGGGTGCAGGGGGCTATCTCTGGGGGCCCACTGTTGTTAAAACACGTGAACGTTCACACTGGTTTTTACATACATGTAAATAAGTGTACATGCATGCACTTGTGTTTGTGCAACATATTTGTAAAATACTTGAAATGATATTTACTCAGACTCCCTCATCGTCAACATATTCAAGTTGTGTATGAAAGTTTCAGAACTTTCAAATACTTTTCTTGTTTTAGAAAAGTTAAACCAAATAAAAACTTTGAACACAGACCTAAAAAATATATATATATCTCAGTAAAGAAAACCGAATTGAGTATCACTTTTGTTAAATAAATCATACTCTGCTCTTTAAACTCTGCTGGGAAGTCATTTAATGCTAACAATTTAGTATTTTCTTATTTTCTAATTTTTTTTAATAAATGAAAATCACTTTTAAATTTTGAAAAAGTCTACTGACATGCGTTTGCTGCACTTTCCAAGCTTACAGTGTTTTCGCTCTGCAGCGGGTGTATTTTAATGCTGTCACAGCAGCGAGTGCAGTCAAATCAGAAACACACCTGTGTTTGCTTTGGCCTGGCCCTCCGCCACGCTGCACCAGCTTCAGCTGCATGCCTTGCAAATGGAGGATGACATTACTGTTTTTGTGGTGTTCTTCATATGAATATGACTGCAGACTCCAATATTGATAAGGTCTTGTGTTTAGATAACACACTAGCTGTGTTATCTGAAGGCCAGGGAGGCACATCATCCAAAGAAAATGCTTTAAACTGTTGTCATGTTTAGATGTGAAATACAATTAAAATTTGTTAGAAAAGGTAACTCTTCTGTGAAGACTTTGGTTCCAACTTGGACATCAAACATTTTAATTTGGATGGTTTGAACAAAATGTTGTGAATGCAGTGTTTGGAGACTAGGATTTTTATTTTTATTATTTTTTTTATTTTTATGGATCAAGACATTTTTGTTTATGAATGCACACGTGTTTATATATGTTCATATTTTGGAGAAACTACTCAAAGGAAGGTCACACACACTTTATGCACATCATAGTGTATACACCCAGTTTTATTTAATTACTCTTTGCGTTGACTGGTCTTCCTGGATATAAGAGAATGTGGTTTATACAATATAACAATCTGTCAGAGAGATAATCATATATGATTCCTGCATTTTTCTGTTAATTTGTGTTTTTAGATGGCCTGTTTTCTAGGGTAGACCACAAGAAAAATATGTTTTTAAAGTATAGTTGTGTATGAATGAATGGTAGACAGTGATCAGAGGCAGAGTGCTCTCTGAGGAATCCAGCACGTTTCTCAATAATTGAACCAGTAACTGTTTTGCATGCTGGCACAGTGCAACATGGACAGTCAAAGATCCAATAACATGATAAATAAAATTCTGATTCTAAAATTAAATAGTAGAAAAGTCCAAGCCCATTTATAAACATCCTTCACACCAGCCCCTCAGCCGTCTTCTCTTCTTTCGCTGACTCATGTCTCCTGCTGGTAAAATACTAACTACTTGCAGGGTTTCTCCCAATCCATCACAAATATTGTCCAAAAGAGTGTGTGATGTCACAGAACCAAAGCTCACGATTTGATAAATGAACTGCAACCAGTGTTGCACATCTCTGTGTGATAGACGATTCGATACACAGCTAGATACAAAGGTTACAATTCGACTCAAAAATGATATATTTAAAAAAACAGAACGATACGATCCAACTTTTGATTGCATCTTCTAACCATAGACGACAGCTGTTGCTCTTTCCACCACTGTAGTGTTTTTTTTTTTTTTTTTTTTTCAGGGGCAAAGGCGCACTCTCTCTGTACCTCTTGACTTCTTCATTGGCCTTGTCCCTTACAGATCTAGCTGCCATCCTTACTTCAAAGTCTTCCTCCAACAGCTGGTCCAGGGCTGACATTTTCTTCTTTTTACAAGGAGGTTTATTATCTAAAATGGAAAACAGTTGCCAACAACAGAATCTTATATCTGGGCCCTAATGTATGAATCAAGTCCTGAAATCCTTCCCCCCCTCCCCTATCTTGTACGGACATAAGCCCTTAGTGATAAAACAGGTTATGGATGCCGTTATATCCTTTAGCCCATGATGAATTGAGGCCGAGTTGCCCTTCATTTTAGTGATAACGTTACCCTTCGCCCTCTGTGTGGCAGCTGCATGCTCCTGCTCGTTGTTATGGGGCTTGAGAAGTTCGCCATACTACTCTCTGTGCGTTCTCGTTGCATGTTAGTCCAGGTTTGTTGTGCTACCAGTGTACTTCAGAGATGCTCTGCATAGCTTACAAATAGAGTGGCTTTTGTCGAGTTTTCTGTCCTTCTTGTAAAATCCGAAAACGTTCCAAACTTTAGATTTTTGTTTGGCTGATGTATTGAAAATCTTCCGCGGTGACTCGCTAGCGCTGCTACTATTTACATCCATTCTCGTCTTCAGTCTTGGTGAGCTACGGAGCGTGAGAATAGCTTTGCTGGAATTCCTGGCTCTCGTATTGTTTTAGACACGCACTGTCAACCTAGTGCTAGTCTCGTGATACCCGGTCCATGTCTCTTCAACCGGCTCCTCTCAAGACTTGTGGCTATCGATTTTATATGGCTGCTACCAAGGCAGCCATATCATTAGCTTGTCAAACCGGTTATCTGATCGTATCGGTTTCTTTCACAACTATAACTGCAACCTTTCCTGTTTTAAAGCCTCTTACCTTACTGAACTGTTAGACGACCACAGATAGCAACTGTTGCTGTTTGTGTCCGCTCATTCAATGCTTCTCTGTATAAAACAGTCAGTCTCACTGAGGCTGGTGGTGCACTGTAGTGTGGTGGTGGTGTGTGTGTGTGGCAATGTGTTTGTGCTTTGTGTGATGTTTGTTTCTTTTTTGGGGGTGGTATTAACGTAACTGGGCACATTGGATTCAACCAAGTCACCATTATACTGGAAGAGGAAGAACCCAGTTATACTGGATGACATTCAGCCATTTTTCGGGGGGATGGGGGAGTACAGTACTGTATCTACCCTCCTTATACTCTTAGTGTGTGTGTTTGTTGTATGTTTGAGCTGTAGAGAAAGACCAACAACCCTTTTCTTTAACTTGAGCAACAAGAGCTTGTTAGACTGTGACATCAGCCTCCGATTCTTGACATTAGTTTCAGCCAAACTTCCCCATAATTTTAAGGCTGAGTTGAATTTTTGTAATGAAACTTTAGAGCACAAGAGAAAAAAATATCAGCAAGCCACTAGCCCTGAACTGTATTTGTTGCCTGGTAACAGACTCTTGGATCAGGAAACACAGGAAGCTTTTGTGGGTGAACAAGGATTCTCTGTGAACTCTAACCTTCGAGTCTCAACAGCTTTTCACCAAGGCCGAATGTTTTATAAATCTATCTCCTGTCTATAAATTCACCCACATCTCCTGCTAAATACAAGGAACAGATTAGTTCCTGTCCTGATGTGCCCTTAATGAGTTTGTGCATCTGTACGAGATCCTTGCTTTTTATTTGTCTCTAATTATACGCTCTAAATCTTCAACAAAATGCTGAAATTAAAAAAAATGTTGAATACACCAAGAAATAGGTGTTTTAGAATCGATAACATATTGATGTGAAATCACTTTGCACACAAGTCCATGTCTAAGATTTTAACAGATTTTTTTTATTTTTTTTTTTTCCAGTTAAGTGACTGAGACAACGGATGAGCCCATTGGAAGACTGGAAACTGGTAGGTACACACACACATACACACACATTAAATGTCACACGCACACAAGAATGCTCACACACAGGGGAGTCCCACAGAGACGGCAATGCCTCGGAGGGTACCAGTCATGCCCAGCTTCCGCTGCACTCCAAATTGAGCGTGGCACAGTGTTTATGAAGTCAGTCGCCTGGAAGGGAGCCACGCATTGTTCCAGCAGGCAGCTGGATGGTAATTTCTGAATAGACTGAGAGCTTCTCACTACTGTTGATTCTGCTTTTTCTGGCGATGAGAGTATCAAAGAAGAAAGATTTGATGGTAAAACAAGGGGACAGATCCACATAGCTCGAAAGAGTTGTTTTCACACACAGCAACAAGTGTTTGCAATATAAATTAGAAATACTACAATACGATGAAAAAAGAAAAGAGAAAATCTGAAGCAATTTAGACAAAACGTGACTTCATACTTTCCCAAGATGTTGTTTATTTGATGTTATGGATCCAAAACTCATGTTTTCATCATCTGACGCAAGACTTTCTTGGTTCTTCAAGGACTTTGGACCTCTTTGAAACGATCCTCACCAAAAAGCCCAAGGGCTTGTAGAAGGCAACAGATCTTTTCTTTTTCTTGAAGATGTTTCAGCTCTCAGACCCTTCAGATAAAAAAACATGCAAAATTTTCAAGAACCAAGAAAAGTGTAGTTTCCTTTTTTTCCATGTACTTCAGATTGTACGACGGAGCTTTAGGGCCACGCTAAAAAAAAAAAAAAAAAAAATATGAGAACCATAAAATTACGAGAATAAAGTCCTATTATTACAAGAAAGTTGTACCTTTTTGCAGCTCTCATGTTAGTTTTTTTTTTTTTGTCCACAAGTCGGATTCACAAAGCTACCTGTCAATC
The DNA here is from genome assembly GCF_014905685.2 of Nematolebias whitei. Classification (NCBI taxonomy): domain Eukaryota; kingdom Metazoa; phylum Chordata; class Actinopteri; order Cyprinodontiformes; family Rivulidae; genus Nematolebias; species Nematolebias whitei. The sequence continues at coordinate 8,132,403 of NC_056500.1, forward strand.
AATCCAGTAGGCGTGTCGGCAAATGACCAATCCGAAGCTGAATGAATGAGAAATCAAGGGTTGCATTGTGAGTGCTGTGGACAGCCTCATATGTAAGTCACTGTGTTTATGAAGTAGCCCGCGATCACTTTTGGGTCACTGTTTGTGAAATATGCATCCATCCACATTATGTTACGAATAAATCCCTAATGCAGTCATTAATTGCAATACCATACGATTTCAGTTTATCATAAGAATGCTCAGCATTCTTGATTTTACCAGTTACAATGCGGTAAACCCTGCTTTATCATGTCGGAGTTCGGATAATATTACGACTTTATTCTGGTAAAAATATTACAAGTTTATTCTCATAATTTTATGACTTTATTCTCGTAATACTACTGACTTTATCATACAACTTTTTTCTCTTAATATTATGACTTTATTCTCGTAATATCATGACTTTATTCTCGAAATACTACTGACCTTATTATCATCTGACTTTATTCTCGTAATATTATGACTTTTTGTCGTACAATTTTATTTTCATAATACTAGGACTTTATTCTCGTAATTTTATGGCTTTTATTTAATTATTTATTTTCTTAGTGTGGCCCTAAAGCTCAGTCCTAAGATTGCCTTGTCCTGGGTGGTTTAAAAATCTAAAACGGCTTCACAAAAAGACAAAAGTTTTTGCCTGCTGAGACGTCAAGAACTGGTACAAGATGAGGCTCTTTCTCTGAATCAACCTTCAATTAGCACCGTTATTGTCTCTGGACTGTGGATTCTGTTTTGGAGCCCAGAATGAATCAAATTTGACAGTGAACATACTTGAAGGCTTAAAGAAACCTAACTTAGACATTTTATTTTATTTTGTCAATAAGTTTGAACCCAACGTAATCCATAACAAAATGCATTCCTTACTTTAAAAGGTTTACTCTAAATTAAAATTCAATTTATTGATATAGCGCCAAATCACAACAAAGTTGTCTCAGGGCACTTTACAGGAACATTCACAAACATAGTAAATTAGTCAATTAGTAAAGTTCTCTGTCTAAGGAAGCCAGCAGACTCGTTGAATCTTTACTTCGTCACCGTCTCCCATCCTGAGCAAGCACAACGGCAACAGTAGAAAGGAAAAACTCCCTTTTAAACAAAACATTAATTTGAAATATTATCATCCTGCTCTGTTAATTATTATGTGCAACATTAGAGTCTGAGCTTGGCCTGATAGGAACAAGTTTATATACCGCAGATCACAAATCCACTGGAAAGCAATGGAAGACTATGTTGGAAACAGTTTGATCTTCATAATTTTTTTTATTTTGTGTGTGTGTGTGTGTGTGTGTGTGTGTGTGTGTGGGTTTGTGTGTGTGATTGTTGCCTCAAATAACTGATCTTAGCAAACACAAAAATAGCTTTTAACTCTGGTAATTGTACAAATATTAAGATAGAAGTTGGTGTGGTATAAGCTGTGTCATTGTACCCTGAGCATTAACAAAATGCACATCTCTGTTTAAAATGGTTCATTTAAAGTTGTGTTTTAAAGGAATGCAATTTTATTTACCGGTAAGTAGCATCAAAAGATACAAAAAAACATACCTCACATCTACACAGCTTACAATGTTGTGAAAAAAATTCCAATAATTCCTTGTAAAGAAAAATGTCTTGGTCTTAAATTGGGAAGCGTCTCAAATCCAGATGGTCCAAATGACACGATTTAACCTTTTTATTGTTGTTATCCATCTGGATGATCAAGCTTACAACCCCTTTTATCTCAGTTGTGTTTTCAGGGAATTCTGAGTTGGTCTCGTCTTTTTTTGGTTGATCAATGAGGTGGTCATTATTCTATGAAGGGATTCAAAATAAGAAAACACATTTACATAATGTGCACAGGAAACAGTGATGTTTCTTACGAGGTCTACGTATTTATTCCATGTTACACCTTCAGTTGATTTTAAAGTGGGTTTAATTCTCCAATTCCTTTCTGCAAACTTATCTTGGTTTTAAGGGATGCAGAACAAGATGATACCTCATGGGGGGGTGGAGTGGGAGCTCTGCGTCCAGCTCAGAGGAATGTGCCAACTTGCTGTCAACTATGTGCTGCTTTGTCATAAGACTGTAGAGTGCTGGAAACACATAAAAGTTGCCTTTTTCACACCTTCGACTCCTCCTGCCTCCTCTTCCTCCCCCCTTTTCCCTCCCCTCACACAGTAGCAGCAGTAGCCAGGCCAGAGCTGGTGCAGCTGTGACCAGAACAATGGCATTCCTCGGGTTTTAAACGCCTGGCACTTAGATTCCTAACAGTCGAATTCCTGGTGGGGAGAAGCTGGGGGTTGCTAGAGGATGCTGGGAGCTGTAAGAAGCCTTGTAAGGAGACATGCAGCTGTAAAGCACTTTGTGATTTGGCTATTTTATGAGCAGGATGGATGGGTTCGTGGTGGCAGGAGGGGAAGCTCTGTTGTCTCACCCCACGTTCCTTATTTCTCAGATGTGACATTTTCAACACTACAGTTTAAGCAGTTTAGGTTAAGAGGCATCCTGCTGCTTTTTAAAGGCATCATGTGTTGATCGAAGCACCTGTTAGGTCAACATGCGTGTCCCGTAATGTGTTTTTGGCACGTCGGGTGCTGAAAACTGCACAGATGTGCTGAAAACGACACATTAGTTTTAAGAGTGTTAAATTAGGTGTTAACAAAGGAAACAAACAAGGGATGTGATTATGCTTTTAGCTGGTAGTTCCTTCTCGGCTATGTTTTTTTTTTTTTTTTAAATAAAAAAGTACACAACGTCCATTTTCAATTTGGTTTCTTTCTTCGTTTCTTAAGGAAGATATTTAAATGTTCGCGTTGGTTTTTATGAAACTCAAGAATAATTAGTGACTCGATTTGTTCTGTGCAAACGTAGTTTATCATTTTTCATTTTTATCCCCCAAAAATGAAAATGTAAATCTGAAATGCCGACATACAGTAGGCCTCACATCATGCCCGTCTCCTCTGGTGGTTTGAGTTCACACCACCATGAGCTGCTGAGCTATCAGCCCATCTGAAATAACTCCAAAAATAATGATTCTCTCATTAATCATGCCTGTTTCACAATTTAAATATAAATGAATCTAATTTTGGAAACCTCAGGCGCGATGAAGGAGACTTATTTAGAGCCAATCTAAAATTAATGAGGGCATGTGAAGAGAAACAGAGTGGAGAGAGGCCCTGCGTGGCTTAACAGATACCAGTTAACAAGCTACTGTACTTTAACACTGGAAAATCCCCATTAATTTGAACGCAACACTGAAGGATGGAAGAGCTGTAATATTGGTGCAAACACACGGCAGTTACACTCTTGACCTTTTTTATGTTGTTGCTTCAATTTTTAGATCAGTTTCCTCTTAAACATGCCAGATTATATTTTTTTGTATAATGTCAGTGCATGTGTGCAAGATTCAACCTTGACATCCTATTATTGTATTTAATATGCAATGGGACAAAAATGAAATGTGTTTGCCTTCTTCCATAACATGTTTCCCACCGTTTATAACGTCCCCCTCTTCAGCTGCTGAGCGAGCGCCTCCAGCAGATGCCAGCCAGCTCCCACAGTGACTGTTTGGTTTTGCAGTTTTAATTCCCGATGGGTTTGGGTCTAGAGTGATTAGTCTCAGCCCTAAAGGCCAGTGGGCTTGTCAGGTGTCTCCACACATTAATGTCGTTCTGCTCACGGCCCGAGTCGACAGCACAGTGAGGCAGAGGGCTAAAAAGAAGTGCTGATCTGGCCTGATGGGAGGCGCAGAGGCGTCGTGACATACTGCATTGTTAGAATTTCGATTTTGATTCACAGAAAAGTCCATTTTTAACTTCATTATGGTTCATAATAGTATTGAATATCTTGCTTTGAAATACAGAAACAACATAGCTGATATTCATTTGTTTTTTTATTTATTCTGGTAAACCACATGGAAGTTGATGGTGAGTCACTATAGATGTATTTTTGTCACTAAAGTAAAAAGTTTACCATTTAAATTAAACAGTTTTATATATTTTTTGTGAAGTTGCATTATCTTTACCAGAGGTGGGCAATGTTATTTTTCAAAGGGCCGTGTAGAGAATAAAAAAATAAATTTCTTTATGACAGATAATCTAGAAGACCTCTTTCTTTTTCTTATTGTAGCATAGTTGGCATGCTTTATAAAACATTATCCAATATCCTTTAGGAATACGAGACATATACTGTAAAATGTCTTTTGTGACAATATATTGCATGTTAGCTTAGCATGTTACACATGTTAGTGGAAATATGCAAAACAAACTTTTATATTTGCCTTTCTAAGTCTTTAAGTTTCGTTCTGGAAACACAATGACTTAAACAAAGTTTTACTTAAGATGCTTTAATTTAAATTTCCTTAAGTCTCGTTTATAAATTGCTGTTTTTTTTCCTTCTTTTAAATCAATCTTTATTTAAAAAAGTTTTATTTTATTTTATTTAAACTAAGTATATTGGGGGTCTGATGGAGTTTGTCCAAGGACCACTTTTGGTCCTCGGGCCTTACGTTGCCCACGTCTGATCTTTACGGACATTTTTGTTTAAAAATATAATTGATGTTAAAAAAAAAAAAACAAAACCGGTAAACCCCCGCCCCCCCCCAAAAAAATAAATAAATAAATAAATAAATAAATAAGATTTAAAAGAAAGCATTAAACATGATGTGATTTTTGTTTGTTTGTTTGTTTTTGTGCCGTGTGGTGATGCAGGTGGATGTTGTTTTATAAATAAACAAATAAACACAATTGAACTGTTTTTACGTTTCTGGCAGCTTTTATTCTGTCAGTGTTTCGTGGACGCTACCTCGACATCTTCGTTAGCCTTTAACCCTAAAACCAGCTGAGTGTCAACACATCCGACTTTTCCCTGCTGGATTCAAACAAACTTGTATTGTGTCTGTGCACAAACAACTTCCTGCATGCAGACGTCCAGCTTGTCAGTAGGGGGCTGGTAACTCAACCCCCCCCCCCCCCAAATAACTCTTCCTGCTTCTGACCTCCAACCTCACCCTACCCCACCCACACCACAGCACTTACACAGCATGGTGCAGCTATAGGAGGGGGTGGTAATGGGGACAGAGCATAGGCAAAGGAGGTGATGTGAGCATATGGGGCTGGGGGGGGGGGGGGGGGGGGGTGTATCTTGTCCTGAAGATGTGGAAAAGTAAAGTGTAGGAGGTGCAGGGAGGAGGGAGAGATGAGGATGCCTGCTGAGATAAAATACACTCCTCCTCCTTCCTTCTGTACCCCTGCCTCCATCCTTCTCCTTTTCCCCACCTCCTTCCATTCCCCCCCACCTCCAGCTGTAGGGGGGGAAAGTACATTACATGCTTGCTAATCAAACCTCCATTACAAGTTTGGAGGGAATGATGCAAAAAAAAAAATCTTTTCCCTCTTTTTTTTTTTTTACACTCAAGTTCCCTCACTCATGAACATTATGAAATATTAAAATATTAGAGTATTTCTTCAAACATAACAGGACACATGTCAGTATTTAAGCAGATCAGCTACTATGTACTTGGTAACTTGAAATATATAAGATGCAATTAAAAAAAAAAGTTTAATAGGCTACAACCCAGTTCTACAGTAAACCTGCAACTGGAAAATAAACAAAAAATGCACTGATGGACTTTAATCGCATGTTTGTGTAAAATCTCAGCATCTTTTTTTTTTTTTTTTTTGAGTGTTGCATTTTTAAAATGTTTCTTTCTTACCATAACTTAATGTGATTATTTCATTTTTAATTGGTTTATTTTTTTGCAGGTGGGGCAGGACTCACCTGGATAACGAGTTGCAAAATAGATGAACTAATTTTAAAGGCAAGTACTGGTATTTCTGGAGTCTAACAAACAAAACGTATTTTCCACCTGAAAACATAAATGTGATTTTATATCTACTGACTCAAATGGCAGAAAAAATTGTCTGAAAAGTGTCTCAGCTATCAAAACCGTCCAAATATCAATTTTTATTTTAGTGTTTAAATAAGCGTATCGCTGAAGGTTAACAAACACGGTGTCCCTGAAAGGGTTAACTTGTTGATGCACAAAACCAAACCTTAAATTCTGTGATTGATCTACTGGGTTGTTTTCACCAGTTAAAATATTTGTTCTGAAACATTCACAAACTCTGTGTTTTCACATTTATCAACCTTAATGTACGAAGTACTGTATACGTAAGTTTTAGGCAAAAGTTACGCATTTCAAGTTTAAAAATGGACTGTTTTCTTGTTTTTTATACATCTCAAAAGTCCTCTGAACTTAACTTTTACTCTGATATGGGTCAGTTTATTAATGGTTTGCTGCAAACTTTATTTTAAAATATTCACTTGGCTTTTTTTATATATTTGCAGCCAGTCTGCTCTGCTTAACTTCACACATCATCTGTCAAAGTCTATTTTTTCTTTAAATTTACAGATGGGTGCACATGTTGTACTAAAAGTTGAGTATAGGCTTTAATCTGCTTTGAACAAACAAGATGTCGATGCTGAAATCCAGCCCAGTGATTCATGTTTGCTGCATTTGCATAACTGTTATTATAATCAATAAATAAATGAATAAATCCCATTTCAGTTCTGAAGACGATGTAATGCTAGTTTGGCATTGCAAAAATATGCTAGTGTGGCAAATTACACTAGATGATAGACAAAAGTCACGTCAGAGTAAACAAAGAGATGAGCTGATGAACATATTTTATAATAACTAGTTGCCAATTTTTGCAGACAGACCAGTCAAACTGGACTACTTTATTTTCTAACCAGTTGCTATCAGACTGGATCTTCTTATATAAACAGCATTAAACGATCAATGTTAAGAGGTGCACTGATTTGATTGAGCTGAAAAAGCCTGATCAGATCTCTGTGGTTGGTTAACCATTCAGAGGATCAGAGGAAGTGTCTTCACAATACCACACTCACAAACTGGATCTCCGCACACAATATCCAAACTTACTCATTAAAACCAGTACACAGGAAGACAGACGACATGAGAGACGGTCTTAAAGCAGCAATTATGAATGGATTAAACCAAAGCTGAAATAGCCATCTTTAAAAAAAGGGTCTTTTTTTTTTGTTTCGTAAACGTAAAGAAACTCCTCAAAGTCCAATTAGCCATCAGTTATTGTACTATGTTACTTGTTATTTATAAACTCCACATTTAAAGTGTTTTATAGAAGAGTAGTTTAAGAAATATTCATGCAATTAACATAAAATTCAACTTACTGTGAATTGTTTCATTTCCATTGAATTATAGTTCTTAAGTGCCATTACCCAAGAAAAGTTTATTTAAATTTTTAACCAGATTAGGGGTGTAATAGACAACTGTATTATTTGCAATCTGTCAATCAACAACACCTTTTTTTTTTTTAAATAAAAATTCTACTTTTTTTACATCTTCTATTTGATTCTACCTTGTAGACATTATAAAATTGCAAGTTTATTTTTCAATTTGGTGCCAGGAGTGTCATCTCTATCTCGACTTTTTATTGTTTTTAGGAAAAGTTTCCAATATGATGCCTTTTAAAATATGATTTGTCCAATATCTAAGTCAACTTAAAGTTAAATTATTCCATGAGGGTTGTAGTTTTTGTTTTGCATCTATCCAAAAGCTGCCTTGAGTTTATTATAACTTTTGATGCTGTGAGCCTGCAGTTGGATAAACCAAGGAGCTATCATGGGCCTTGTCCACACAGAAAGGTTATCCAAAACGTTCTTCTTTATTTGTTTTAAATATATAATCAAACTGCCTTCATCCACACAGACACCAAAAATGACCCATAATGATGTAACTTTGCTGCTTTCATGCATAAAAAATACACCACAAACAGGCAGAAAAGCACGGAGAGTGTGGATCAGGCAGCTTTACACACTGAGAACCAGAAGAAAAGGACACATTAGGTGGTTATAATAAACATCTGGTAATAAAACCATTGTTTTCAAAAGGTTGTGTTTTAGCTTGGAAATATAAAGATGGCAGCTTCATTTTTTTTTTCTCACTCTGGAACAATTTTCAAAAATTGTATGGGGCTCTTAAAACAGTTTTTTTGTGTGGACACAAGTCTGAAACATTAACATATATCAATACCATAAAGTAAATACTTAGGCTGGAAATCACTTTTTAAGGCTAATGCATGCTTTAACACTTTTATTTAATTAGACAAAAAACATCTTGTTTTAAGCAGGGCTTCCAATATAAAACATGCACTCATGTCAAACAATATTACAATAGATCAAACAGATTTAAAGTTGTGCAGAATGATCAATTAAAATGGCTTCAGTTCAGAATATTTATTTGGTTTCAAATTTTAACACCATTTTGAAAATGCGATTATTTTATTTAACAAATAAATGTGATTTATTTTTTTTCCATTCATTTTAGCAGCAATGAATTCCTTTAACTGAATCCCGATTTTTTTAATTTGAGAAAATATGGTAATTGGATTTAGTGAACACCTCTGAGTGTAGATGGTTTAGAGGATTATGGTAGGAAGCCTTGAGTCACTGATAATTACCATCAACCTTTCCCTTCTTCTTTTCTTCTTTCCCCAAACACACAAACGGTTTAATTCTGATTATTTAATTAATGTTTTAAGGTCATAGGTGCTTTATGTCCTTCAATGATTTAATGGTTATGAAACAATCTTCATTTTTGTCATTTCAGGTATTTGGCATCACTTTTTAGCTTTTAATTAATTTAAAGAGATTTTAGTTTGTGAAAGTTGTAAACGTTGAGAATTTATTTTTCTCGTTTGGCAGTACATGCATAAAGTTGGTAAATAATAAATACAAAAGGCGATTCTCTTCACACAGGTAGACTTTCAGAGATTCTCAGCAGGGTGTTGAGCTCATGTGGCAATAAAGGCCTGAATTTGTTGTGGGGCCCACAACCGTGGCCCCCATGGTGTTCTCCCAAGGGAATTGAAGTAAAGAGTACTAAATCTGCTGCTTTTAGCCATTCAGTTCATTCACATGCAATTAATCAATCATGTCCTTAATGACTGCTGGACTTTACCAAGACAATGCTGGTTTAGGATTTTGTTAAACTTATTATTGTAGATAATGCAGTTCTGTTTGCTCAAAGTAGCCGAGTCGAGCTTCATCCACACACGAACACTGTCTTTCCCAAACAATTAAAAAAAAATTGTCATTTCTATAAATATCCTCATAAACGCCAACAAGTTATTCGTACAAACATGTGACTTTTTCACAATAAGCATCGATAAAGCGCTGATGTTTCCAGAGATCGTTCATGCGGGGCCTCACAGCAGGGAGCTGCGGAAAGGAAAAGTTTGTCCTCCTCACAATCTTTAAAGAACATCAGACATTTTATTATATTCAAGTGTCAGTTTTTCCAAACTACTGTATTCCCATTTTGCAAGATTATCTTCAGCATTGTTGAAAGTTAAATAAAGTGATGGTGATGCTTTATTAGGACAAAAGGATTTTGGAGTTGCTCTATTTAATGCGACGCTGTTGTGGTGCTGTAAAGCTGCCCAAAAAGACACCAACAACAGGAAATGAGGTGTGGAACGTGCACAACTGTAAACACAAGAAGAACAGGATGCTCTTGTGTTGGATTAGAGGTGGGCTTATGACCTCAGGCTGAAGAAGTCTTTTGGATGAAAGGCGAAACGTTTCAACAAAGAAGAATCCATCCAGAGGACCTGACTCAACCTTGTTAGACCTCATTGTTTCCAAAAAGTGCATTTTTTACTGTCCACACAAAATCTCAAAGGTGGTATTTCAAGATGTTTATCATTCTGCAGCTATTTTTTTTTAAATATTATTGTTTGGGGGCTCTTATAATTATTTTGGATGCAAACGGAAACAATTGTCTTTTCACAATTGTTCATAGACTGCCCTTAGAATCTACAAAAAAGGAATGAGCTGGATGGAATGAATGTAAAACCACTGAATTTTAAATGCTAAGTGCCCTGACGTAACGTTTTTTCTTCTTCTGTCTTCAAAGTTATCACATGAAGAATATAAAAATTAGAAATTAATTTATCAGCTTATTGTAGCATGTGCAGGTTGAATATTGACTGACAACAGGAAGAGAGGAGGAACATCTCTCTGAAGTAGTTACTGTCTTTGAAGGAGGAAATGGAAACAAGCATACAGACTCATTATGGGCTGTAACATGAATGCGGGTCAGTAAGTTGACAAAGCTGGTGACCTCGAGCCAAGTTGTTGGAAAGGAGGGGAGCATTCTGAAAGGGTAAACGGAGTGTGATGATTCAGGTGAAGGAAGGCTCTTGGTCCCACACTGAAATCTGAGATGGCACTGAAAAAGTCAGTGTGTGTGTGTGTGTGTGTGTGTGTTTGTGTGTGCCGTGTGTGCATTCATGTGGGTGTGGGTGGGTGCGTGTGGGCAGGTATGACTCTTGTCAGGATGACCTCAATCTGTTTACACTGTCACTTTAATGGAACTTTTCCTCCCAATGGGGATAAATCATTTGAAAAAGTTTACTCAGTTTGAAAGTAAGAAATGGTTGAAGTTCGGCTCAGGGGAGTAAAAGTTGGAGTTAAGGCACGAGCAAGTCTCAAATAACTGAATGTTGGACAATGTATTGTACTCGGAAGGCTCATAGATGCACATCAGCTGTTTAGGTAAGCTGCGCAAACTGCACTTTTACTCATGAGAAAAAAACTCAGTGGCTTAAAGTGACTGAGAATTAAGACGGATAGAGGCAGATAAATATAAAGACATGCATACATCATGGCTGAAAGCAAAACGACGGAAGGCAGGGTGAAAAGAGAGGAATGACAGATGAGATGGTGGTGAAGAAGAGAAGTGGGAAGGGAACATGGCCAAAGGAGCACCCAGCGGGTGACTTGGAGAGGGAAGAATGGGCCATGAACAGTTCACTTAGCCCAGCTGACTTATCTTAGCAACAATGACGTTGATTAAATGATCAAAAAGGCATTTTTTTCTCCTAAATATTTCACCATTTTTATAAAGCTCAAAAACCAAACAAACGCTCTTTGTTTTTTAGGTTTTACACTCAAGTGTCATGTGATGACCGATAACATGCTAAGATTTTGCTCAGACGTATTTCAAAAAATGTACAAATTTTAATAAAAATATGTAATAAGAAACATTTATGCAAGTTCATTTACATAATTTTAGATCAAGCATGAAATTTTAGTTGGTTTGCAATTTGTGTACATGTGTTTGGTTGTTTAGCGAGATTTTCAATAAGGATTTCAAATTTAATTAGTTTAAAAACTTATATTTTATTATCGGAAATAAAGTTAATCAAGCCTATATGTAAGCATGCTTTCTTTGTGTTGTACAGTTTCTTCTTTTGGTAAAAAATACTAATTATTTTTTTTATTTTTTTTGCTGTACAAAATATTATTGCACTGAATAAAATGAAAAGTAGACATTTAAAGTGATTTGTGTTCATTTAAACATCAGAATCATCCTGCGTTAAAAGGTTTGTTCAGTTAAATCAATATCTTACTAACTACCGGTAGCTTAAAAATACATTGAAAATGTAATATATATATATATATATATATATATATATATATATATTGTACTAACTTGGTACTCATGTGTACTAGTAAAGGTCTGTTTTGTCATAAATTTCTATAGAAACTTTCAGTATTCAGAGATCCAGTATGTCGTGGTTTTTCTTGCTTTCCTCTCTCCTGTTTGAAACTTTTTTCAAAATTATTCAGTCCTCACGACAAAATCTCAACACAAAAACGAATTACGCTAACAATCTGGGGCCGTGGGAAAAAAGTTATTCAGAATTTGTTTCTCCATTGCAGCATTTCTGTATATTGCAGAAAGAGACAGGTGCAAATTTGCGTAAAAAGTGTTGCTCTAAGTCTTGTTGAGAGGGGGAGGAAGTGAGTGATGGACAGCCAGTGGGAGGGAATGGGAGTAATGGGGGATGGAGGGATGAAGGGAGATGTATAGTGCTGCAGAAACTTCCCATGCTGGCCTCCCAGTGTGGCTACGTAATGAGGGCAAGGGACACACACATGACACACACACACATACACACACATACGTGCTCACACTCACAGACACACACTCGGGGTTGAGCATGGCCCCATGGCTGATTAGCGGCACACAAAGACCCCAAACAGAAGTAGCAGAGGGCACACAATAGGAGCAGGGCCTCAAGGCGTGGTTTACTCCTGCCCCGAGGGAGGGGGCGAGAGAGGTAGAGTGACTGAGGGAGGCGAAGAGAGAGAGAGGGTCCCACTGAGTTGCATTGGCAACCAAAGGCAGTTTGGGGTGGAGGTGAAGGTTCGGTGGGGTTACAAAGGGATTGAAGTAATGAAGAGTTTGGTTTATGTGCTGATAAAAACATTTCTACTGAAACGTACTCGCAGTAACAGTGAGGAACATGCGTGAATAGTTCCGGTTCATCTGCTTTGCTCAACGGATCGATGTAGACCGAACTTCAAATGTGAAATGTACTGGACAGCAGTGATGGGACGATGTAGTGAAAACACATGAATGCAGAGAGCAATAAAAGTTTTAAAATTCATAAATTGATTCTGCGTTCAACTTTTTTTTTTTTTTCCATTTACTGAATCGTATTGGAGACAGTTCTAACATCCCATTTGATTTTATGACAACTAATAACAAAGTCCATGCTCAATAATCCAGGTATACAATCCAACATTTTTCAGTCAGGTTAACTGGACAGTTTCTTTTTTTTAATGCTGGAACGTTTCGCCTTAGATCCAGAAGACTTCATCAGTCAAGGAAACGCACAACACAAAACTGATTCTTCCCCCAACATCTTACTCAAAAGTGGAACAAACCAGTTATGTTGGTGCTAAGATTGTCTCTTTGTCATGCCCCCTCCCCCTTGTTGACAGTCATGTCAAACTGGTTGAAAACAAACATAGACCATCTTATGACATATGAATCATGTCTTGAAATCCTTCCCCCTCCACCATAATGTACGGACATAAGCCCTTATTGATAAAATGGGTTATTGATGCCGTTCTATCCTTAGCTCGTGATGAAGTGTGGCCGAGTTCCCCGTAAAATTTTGTGATTAATGTTACCCGTCGCCCTCTGTGTGGCAGCTGCATGCTCCTGCTCGTTGTTATAGGGCTTGAGAAGTTCGCCATACTCCTCTCTGTGTTTTCTCGTTGCATGTTAGTCCAGGTTTGTTGTGCTTCCAGTGTACTTCAGAGATGCTCTACATAGCTTACAAATATCGTGGCTTTTGTCATGTTTTCTGTCCTTCTTGTAAAATCCAAAAAATGTTCCAAACTTTAGATTATTATTTTTTGGCTGATGTATTGAAAATCTTCTGCGGTGACTCAGTAGCGCTGCTGCTATTTACATCCATTCTCGTCTTCAGTCTTGGTTAGCTACAGAGCATGCGAGAGAATAGCTTTGCTGGCATTCCTGGCTCTCGCATTGTTTTAGAGATGCACTGTCAACCTATTGCTAGTCTCGCGATACCTAGTCCATGTCTCTTCAACCGATTCATCTCAGGATTTGTGGCTGGTTGATATATATTTATACAGCTGCTACCGAGGCAGCCATATCGATAGTTTGTCAAACTGGATATCTGGTCGTATCCGTTTATCTTTCACAACCATACCTTGGACCAAGAAGCTGTGTAAATTGAGAGCTTTAAAGAAAATTGAAGTTTTTAGATGATCATGTGGACAACAAAAAATGTATCTTTTGGAGAAAGTCAAATAAGACTAGTTTTATTGTCACAAAAATTAGATTTGAAAAGGTAAATGTGGAGCATTTGACTTGAATAACATTTTACAAACTAGTGGCGGGATTATCATGTGTTATGCTGACATGGGAATTGGTAGCCTGGATGGAAAAATGGATGAAAATGATATAAATGACTTTAGTTATATAGCGCCTTTCTATTGTATCAAGACACTCAAAGCGCTTTACACTACAATCTGTGTCCTCATTTACCCATTCATGCAGCACTCTACTAGATCTCTACAAAGCCAATTGAACAAATCATTCTAAAGAGACTAATCAGTGCTTTATCACATTCATACACCGATGGGACACACATCTGAGGCAATGAGGGGTTCAATGTCTTGCCCAGGGATACTTCAGCATGTGACTGCTGGTGGATTTGAACCCCCAACTCTTGCATCGGAGGACGACTGCTCTAACCACTCAGCCACAGCCGCCCATCAAATGGATGTATATGGATTGTATTTATTTACTGTGTTTTTCCTCTCGCACAGTTTGAATGTCTGTAAAACAGCTGGATGAGGAGATGAAACGATAAATCCAGACACAATTTTGAGATTTCAGACTGTTTTTTTGTTGCTTTCTTGGGATATAATAAAGCATGTTAGTATGCAAATTTACATACAGTTTCTTTGCCAATATTCCAGACTAGGCTCATGAAAATCAAAGTTAAGATCAGCTGATCCAGTGACTCAGAGTTTTTTGTTGGCTGTCAGGTCTGATATGTTGATGCAAGCTTCACTGTGCACACTTCCAGCACCGAAGCTACAACTGTCAGAAAATTATTTAAACTATTTGAGACTTGGATTTTTCAGGGTTGTATAAAAGTCAAATCCCTCACAGGCCCTTCTGGTTGGCATGCATGGCAGTGTGAGATCAGCTGCACGGAGTTTAAAAGAGTAAATCAAAATGGATCTACTGCTTCCTCGTGTAAATTCAGTCAGACAGTGTGTGTTTGTGTAAATGAGTGTGTGTATGTGTGATGGTAGTAGTGGGGGCTTCTTTAGGTGCTTCTGTGTAAAATAACATGGAAAATGTGATTTTCCACTATAGTGAGGTTTCCACAGTGTCCCCCCAGGCAGCAGCAGAGACATGGTTGAATTTCAGTGTGTGTGTGTGTGTGTGTGTGTGTATGAGGAGAAATTGATTTCACTTGACTAAGACACCCCATACCACTGCTGCACCTCCATCAGCACATCATGTCTTGTCATAATGTCTTTGCAAACTGAAATAAAAAAGAAAATAAAAAAAAAACATTCTGTTTTTATGCTTCTTCCAAGACAAATTCCTTTTGCTCATTTTTCGTCAAAAGCAGACTTCCAGGTTTTCTAAGAAAACGTTGGTCTGGACATACTTTCTAGGAAAGAGAAAGAAGCGAGAGCTGGATTCGCTTCACTTTGTGTACGTCTCTCCGAAGAATACATTAATACTGGGTCTGTTTCTCCCTGTAGGTGATGCTGATGGTGCAACACCGGCCTGTCATGAGAAACGAAGATGCTGACATGTCACACATGTAGAAGTAACGGGGCGTCTACTGTCAGGCGGGAAAAACCTTCCAGATGTAGAAAACTGGGTCCAAATGATTTAAGGTGAAATGTGGAAAGAAATTAAAAGACTTCACCTAGAATACTCCATGAAACATGCATTTTTAACAGTCTTACAAGATGTTCTCATTACTTTATATTAAAATAACTCCATCTAATAAAGTCAATTTACTCTTTGAGAAACTAATTTAGTAGGATTCATACTCAGATGTTGTGGTTTTGTCTACCTAACTTATTTCGTGTTTATATACAGAAGCCCCTCGTTTATTGCAGGGACCCTGCAGCCCCGCGATAACTGGAAAAACTGCGAAGTAGGAATAGTATTACAGGTAGTTAGTTTATTTTAGGATATATATATATATATAAATATATATATATATATATAATTTTTAAGGTGTTTTAAACCCTTTCCACACTCTTGCAATATTCTAAACGTCTTTAAACTCTCTAAATGAGCACAGAATGTCATGATTTCAACTCCCTGCCTCGTCTGCTCTTTGCCACCTGCATGCGCTCTTGGCCACGCCCACTTCTCTGCTCTGCATGGAGATCAGCCGATCAGCTGCAGCAGGAAACTTATCCTGCAGTGTGGGCTGCACAAAGGTATAGCAGGTGCTAAATAATTAAAAAAGTATTGTATTTTAAATAAAAATCCTACGCTGATCGTACG
This sequence comes from Nematolebias whitei, assembly GCF_014905685.2. Classification (NCBI taxonomy): domain Eukaryota; kingdom Metazoa; phylum Chordata; class Actinopteri; order Cyprinodontiformes; family Rivulidae; genus Nematolebias; species Nematolebias whitei. The sequence goes on from NC_056500.1 coordinate 8,148,340, forward strand.
GTTCATCCATTGATCAGTCTGTTGTGTGTCATTTCCAATCTTATTTTGAAACAACACGATAAACAAACTGCAAGGGACTACTGTATATGTGCAACCACAACATGTGCAGATACCTCTCCATGTATTCGCTGTGAAAAGAAGTGAATAATGGTGTTTTTTAATGCTGAAATGTTTAAGCTTCAATCTTTAATTTACTTGGTAAAGTGTTTCACAGAAAGAATTGCACTTTGTTGCACAATGTGTTCATTTATAAATTATTTATTTTTTGTTTTTCAGTTTTGTCAATTGTCTTCAAGAAACATGATGTTTGAGCCTGTTGGAGTATTTCCCTCATAGTTTGTGCCCATTGGACTGAGGATAATTGGTGTTCTGGATAAGTTGTGCTGTGAAGGCATCTCATTTATTGAAGGACAACATGTAAACAAGGAATTTGTTTGCACTGAGGTTCACTATAGCAGTCCTGCTTTAATCATTACCTTCCACATAAAAAAATACTGGGTGGATGGCATCCAAATGTAAAGATTGCTTGGTTTCTTTGTTTATTTTTATATTTTAATGAAATTTCTCAAGCTTCTGCTTTCTTCATCGTCCTGTTCATAAGTTAAAATGGTATAATTGAAACTGCAGCAGGTTTTTGTGTACAGTGTTACAGTATTATTAAACAAGATGAAGTGATTGCTGTTAACACCGTTTCCCTCGTTATGACATTTGAAACATGCCATTCTGTCTCTTTTTAAATTTTGGGCTCAGAGGAGATTTTATTTTCAGAATTTGTTGCTTTTAACTTAATAAAGAGCATGTTGTTTATTTGAAGTGTTAGCAGATCACCTTCTTGTCACCTTTAAATAATAAGATAATGCAGTGCCATATGTTACCATTGGTTTATTGATATGTTTTTTGTTACATAAGCTTGACTAAGAAGATGATTTTAAGATTTCGTAACATTTGTTGGATGTCATTGATTATTTACCTTTTTTAAAAACCAATATTTTCCCATAAGATTTTTACTGACATGTGTTTATTTTATTTTGTGCATCTGTTGATGTTTTGGAAAGAATCAATGTCTTGGGATGTATTGGACATGAAGCACGATGAACCTGTAATAAAAATAAATGCAGTAAGTCAAAGTTTTCCTTTTTTTAATCCACAGTGAAATCATTTTCAGCAGTTTTCATGCACACCAGTGCACAGTGACAGTAGCCTCTAGTGTAGCTCGGTGTAAATGATCGCGCTGCTGTGGTGACACTCACACGTTATGTTTCTGATTCCATGCCGCTTCCTTTCCTTCTGTGTTTTCACGGCTTCCTCATCATAATCCTTGGTGCCTCGGGCGATGAAACTGACTTCATTACATCAAAACAAATGCCACCCCCCAACCAATCCAACTTTTGCTTCCTCCCTTCTACACTCACATTTGTTTGGCTACACCCAAGAACCACATTAGTGTGTTTGACCTTTATTGATTAAGTGTTTTCTATCAGGATGATCAATCACTGATGACTTTGTTTACAGGGCGGAGATGAGATGATAGTGATGGATTACAGATTAATCAGTAAACACAGTTGAGAAAAGCACAAAGACACACACACACACACACACTCCTCCACCCCACACACAAGGGGATTTCACTTGTTTCCAGTCTGGGCTTTTTTATTTTATGTCCATCTAATTTGATAAAGAACTGAACAATTAATTTTCCACTCTATGAAAAACAAACTAAGCTCTCCAGCCAAACGGTGACACGCTGCTTGATTTTACATGGCAACATACATGTATGTTTATGTGTTGTCGTGTGTTCATATTCAACAAAAGGAGGAAACGAACACAACTTTTACCAGCAACAACTTTTTTAATTTTTTTTTTTTTTAAATTAATTTAAGCAATTTTCAAACCCATCAGGAGCGTTGCAGGTAGGTGGAACATTGTCGTGACCAATCCAGTCAAACAAGATGGTTCGTGGTTCTGAGAGAAATATTCTTTCACTAAATCAGCACCGTCCAGGTTCTAGAAAATAACCACTGTATTACAATCCACTTGTCATAAAGTGTGTATATTTAAAATAATCTAATCACGATGACATTATTAAAAACATGTTTTTAAGCTGTTAGACAAAGAGCAGACAGGAGAAAACTTTGTATTTCTGTAACTGTTTCCAGCGGTCAGTGGTCCGGTGAAATGATGGGATGAGCTGGTGAGTGTTGGAGAGAATACTTGCTGGCCCCCAGAGCATCCTTTGTGTTGCTGGAATTAACTATGACTCGTCACGTGTAACCAGTTGCTAACCTCCAACTCCATTCAGGAATCATCGCTTGTGTACGTTTGAGAGACACGGAGAGAAAGAGGCCCAGCTGACACAAACACAAGCAAAATCATTGTTCCAGTGGAAAAACACAAACGCACCCAACCACCCCCATGCCCCCCCCCCCCCCCCCCACACACACACACTAGAAGTTCTCACTCTGAATCCCACCTGCTGAATTTTATACGTGACTTTGATGAACCTGCAGTTTAAAAAATAACATTTCACATCATTTGAATCTCGTTTCCTTTCACGTAAACTAATATTTGCTCTTCATGTCATGACGTATTCTCAGGTGAGCTTTGTGCTGAGTATCAGAAGAGTCCTAATGAAGTCCAACCTGTGACCGAGGTCGATGACACCGACCGCCTGACGACTCTGTCTGAGAGACAAAGAACACGACTCTTCTCCTCATCACAATAATTTACTGTTTTAACTCCGTTCTCCACTGGCTGGGCTTTTCTACAAATGTCATTCATTCATATCAAAAATTTTCGATCATAATACACTATGCTGATGCAGTTTTTTAAATGATTCCCCCCCCCCCCCCCTTCATTATTTTTTTTTTACATAATGCTGCTTTATAATTGGGTAAGAATAATACACATATCCTGAATCTGCAGAGTCTAGAAATATGTGCGGATAAATAGTTTTGACCACGTTTCTAATTAATGGCCTCTAATTAACTTTGAACCACAAGTGAAGAGCATAAAATCAATAATGACTCATTTATGACTAATTACTTAAGCCATTTTTACAAATTAAAAGTATGAAGAATGAATTGTTCTCATGCATGTTCTTTCCCCAAAACTCTCCAGAGAAATACTTGCGGAGTTCAGTGAGGAGCTCCAACACAAATGCTCCATAATAATGGGAATACATTTTAGAGCTGCAGCACATGAGGTCAAATGGGTTTAGTTGCTGTTTCTGTGCCCAAGAACTGCTACAGTACTGAGTCCCTTTTACTTTTTATGGTTTTACCCTCATCTTGTGTCCATTTAAACAGTCAACATGAGCAAATTTCTACTTTGTTTTTCCTTTCTAACTTTTGAAACAGACCAAATCATCTAAATGAATTCAGTTCTTCATTCATTTAGTCCAACACACTATTTTCAATTGTTTTAATTTGTTGTGTTAAATTTTTTTAGGTGTTCTTGTTACTTGCTGAACTTATTAATTTTGTAATAATTGGTTAAATAACAATATTTCATGGTACCACTTTGCAATAAGGCTCCCATTATAGATGGGTAATATTATTAATTCCTCTATAAACACTTTATAAATCATTAACAATTGTTTATTATGCATTAATTAAGGGTGACAGAGACAAAAGTCAGTTTCTTGCCAAATAGTGAGTCATATCTATTCATCTATACAGAAGAGTTGTTATATTAACCATTTCAGACTAAGTTACTACCTTGTAAGCACAATAAGCATTTGTAAACTTAATTTTTTAGGATATAATATTAGTTGTAGATACTTAAAATGCAGTGATAAAGTACAATATTATGCTAAAGAAATGGGTTTACAAATGCTTATTTTGCTTACAAGGTAGTAACTTAACCTAAAAAGTTTAATATAACAATTCTAGATGAAATATAAAGGTGAACAGATTTGGCTCACTGTTTGGCAAGAAACTGATCAGTTTTTCATTGTCACCCTTAATTAATGCATAATAAGCAGTTCCTAATTATTTGAAACATATTTATAGAGGGATTAATAATGTACCTATAAACTATTTATTAGCCATCTATAAGGGAGCCTTATTGTAAAGTGGTACAGATTTATTTTACAATGAAATCATTATTATTAACCAGTAAAGGCTAAAGATCTTTTTTTTCTTCCATTTTCAAATGTTTTTATTCATAGTCTGTACAATTATTTGTTGTAGAGCAAAGACTGTGTGTTGTAAGATGAAAAGAAGCAGAAAATAAACAGAAAATTATGAAGAAACAAAAATATTTTACACCTCATTTCAGATATGCTGCTATAATTGGAAGCAAAGGGAATAAAATAAACTTGTTTGAGGGTAATTGATGGAAGATTGAAAGAATGATGAAAAACGATAAGACAGAAGGCCACCCATACAGTTCTTTGCTCGCAGATCACACAGTGCTTATCTTATTCAGCAGCCAGGGCAACCCGGACTGGGAGCCTGCATAAGCGATCTTACAACAAAGTCAACAAATTTTTTTTTTTACCAATTTTGCTGAAATTTTTTACCAGTGAGGAATAATTTGCTGTCATTTAATACATTTGTTCATTAAGAATATTGTCTGGAAAATAAGAAGGCTGTCACATGACCACACTCAACAGTGAAGTCTGCGATGGTCTCATCTCAACTGGAGCTGGTGGGTGAAAAACTGGTGTCATTGAGAACATGTGTATGATTTCTTAAATTTAATTAACTGTTGTGTCAAATCAAAATGTAATACAGCCATCTTATTGGCTCTTCTTGTCTTGGCATTTTCTGGAGTCCTACCCATGAAGTTTAATGGTTTTTATAGTGTGCCCAGAAACTCAATCTTTGAGTTTTTGCCAGCTGATTTGTTGAACAATGGTTCTCTCTCTTTGAGGACGTGAAGAAGTTGGAACTAACAGCAAATAGCTGCCAAGGTAGAGGATATCGTTCTCTTAAAAAAAAAAAAAAACACCATCTAAACCCACATATAAAAATATAAATCTTTCTTTTTTTTTTTTAGTCAAGAAATTTGTAGTCTTTGTAAAGCATCCAATTATGGATGACAAAGATAAATATTTATGACCCTTGTCTTGAATAACAGAACATCTCATGCACTTTAAAGCTCGGAACTCCACACTCTCCAGTTTTTAATTAAATCTGATTCAAAACCTCTTCAACTGTCCTACCCCCCCCAACCCCCAATTTTCACAGCCTGATATTAAAGCTTGAGGGTTAAACAGCAACCCCACAACCTCTAAAAACATGCCCGGTAATGTTCTGGATCATTTCTTTGTTGCCTTAAGAAGAAAGCTCAATCACCTTGAGCAGGATCTTCTCTGCCATTGACCACCGAGCAGCTCAGGACTGTGTGTGTGGCTCTGTGAGGACACGTGTGCTGCACAATCATCTGGAGCATGAAGAACAGAAAGAGTTTGCAGATTAAGGGAAGCTCAGGGGATTTGGTCATTTCCTGTTTTTAAGCTGTAAATTAGCCCTTCGGTACCCCAGGGAAAACACATTTAGTGCTACGGTCCTTCTGAACACAACTTCTGGAACTATACTGTCAACAAACTTCATATGTAAGAGTCATTCTATGACAAATATTACATACATGCTGAAAGACTGGTGACATCCATATTTATGTCTTTTGGGGAAAAAAAAAAATCAATTTTAGCAGCATTTCCAGAAGTGGTTGCAGAAGGCTGTAGAGCTTTAAATGAAAAAGTGAAACATCACATTCAAGCTAACCACATATTTCTTGAACAATGTCCTTTGGGCAGCCAAGGCAAAAACTGATGTCTGGCCGTAATGCAGCAAACCAGTACAAACAATAAGCACAATGCTGGAGCGGTGATGGTTTATACTGATTTTGGAGCCATTGAGAACCTAAATAATTTGGCTGCTCTCTTCACCACAGAGAGTGAACTCGCATGAAAGATTTGGCCAATTGTTTTATGGCGGATGACCTTCCTGACGCAACCTGGGCTTGAACCCACAACCTCAGCACTACAGGACCAAAACACTGACCATCAAACTACTGCAGATGATGGATTGAAACCACTACGGGTAATCTAAAATTTGGTCATACAACTGATCCTCAATACATCAGCAGTTTACAGCAAAACTACAAAGGAAACAAATAATTGTTTTGCTGTGGTTCCAACTAAGTTGAAAAGACCAAGAAGGTCATAAGCACAATGATTTCCTGAAATTATTACCGCTGAAAGTAGTGCTTTAAGACATACAGTAGTTCTTCAAACTAGGAACTGTTCTCAGTTTTTCTCATGCTCCTGCATTTTGCCGTAGTTTTTCTTTTTACTTAATGGCCCAGTGTAGTGCGACAGGTCTCCAGCTGTCCTGCATACTTTAAATGTTTCCTTGCTTGATCACACCTGATCTAATTGAAAGGGTCATTAACAGGCTTCTGCAAAACTGCGTGACATACCGAGAAGGTAATTCAGTCATTTGAATCAGGTGTGTTGGAGCAGGGAGCCATCTAAAACATGCAGGAGATCTGAGGACCTCTGGATTAAATGCATTGTATTACCATACATACATGCATACATACATGCATGCATACATACATACATACATACATACATACAAACATGCATACATACATACATACAAACATGCATACATACATATATACATACATACATACATACAGTACATACATACATACATACGGTACATGCATGCATACATACATACGGTACATACATACGGTACATACATACATACATACATGCATACATGCATACATGCATGCATACATGCATACATACATACGGTACATGCATACATACATACGGTACATGCATACATACATGCATACATGCATACATACATGCATACATGCATACATACATACGGTACATACATACGGTACATGCATGCATAAAAATCAGGAGCTCATTCAACATTCATTTTTAAGTTCCAGTGTGTCTTGCTATGTAAAAATTTTAAACTGAAAGATGCTGATGTTACATTTTTATTACGATTGCAACATTTTAGTCGTGCCTGCCCTGTTTTGCAGTCAACTTGCATCAACAGGACTTTTTGACTTCGTTACCTGTTTTCCCTTTCAGCATTACTCCAAGTACAGTACATGCAGTAGACATTTTGTCCTCCTCTGTTCTTTTTTTTAAGAATCCATTATTCTTACATGTAGAACTTTTTGCCTTTTTTAACTATTTGAATTACCTGAACTTAATATTTTTGCCTTTCTGTCAGTCTCGTGAATTGATTTTTTTTTTTTTTTACTAAAATGTAGCGACTTATGCTGCATTGTTGATAAAGCTGTGTTTTAGTTTATTTAACTTCCTGATATTTAGCATTTTGAGGGTTTTTACGGTGTACTCTCTTTGGCCACTGGTGGGAAGAAAAGATGGCAGTACATTAATCTACATTAATGCAAAGTTGGATCTAGCTTCAACAGCATGAATATGACTTTTACCATTTTTTCACGGACGTTTGATTAAAAAATAAAATAAATACAGAAACAATTGTTCAATTTTGTAAAACTTAGCCAGTCAAATTAGATCTGAATATGTGGGGGACCAATCATAAAACTGTTAAGTCCCACACAAAAAGGGACACCTTGTTGCTCAAAACTGGGTACAGAAGTTGGGATTCAGTACCAGTTACATTTGTTCTGCTTCATTACAACTTTGTTCTTTTCAGTTCTCCACTCATATCACTTCTGTCTCCTAATGTCTTATGTCTTGAATTATTTCTTCTCTTTTCTCCTCATCATTCTCAAACTGTCTTTTCTTCTCTCTTCCATAAGCTCTTTGTTGATTGATTGGGAGCCTCTTTCACGAGCTAGACAGACTATGGTGTATTTTTAGTAAAGCACAGAGAGTCAACATTGTCTGTAGTGGGTTTCAACAACAGACACATCATTTAGTGTGTATTTGTGAGAATGAAACATACAGTTAGCAAGTATCTACTGTGTGCGTGTTTTAATTTATTATTGAGAATTTACATTCACCACTGTTAGCCCAAACTAGAATAATGAGATCTTTTTATTTTGTTGTTGCACTGAAGCTTCTTTCTGTGATCTGCTGTTGACTATCACCACCACTTTGTAGCCTCGGTCAACATTAACACACAATTCACTGTGAAGCACGGTATATGTTAAAAATAAGGTTAACATATTTATTAGCTTTTCTGAAATCGGGGTACACAGTCTGTTTATGACAGAAGAGAATAATGTTTACAATGAAACTGGACTAAACCAATGTTGACTAAAAATATTGCCCTTAAGTTTTGATTTAAACCCAGTTTTAATATTCTTATAGTGTTGCAGAGAATATTAAACATAAATTAACAAATGCATTAACCATTCGGCAAACGTGCCATTGATGGAAAAAGAACGGGGAAAAACAAAATTAATTGTGTTTTAATTTTCTAAGAAGTCAACTACCCATTTGACCAGTCAACGTAGTTTTGACGACATATGACTAATATTAATGATAGTTTGTCTTTTAGAGTACAATGTATTTTGTGGGTTTTTTTAATACTGCATATTCTATTTGATATAGGAATGGTAGGCAACAGCCTCATTTTAACATTAGTTGTTTTCATGTTTTACATTAATCCACTTTATTGGTCAACATTCACAACTATCTGTTTGGATAATTTTCCAATGGAAAGTATCAACAGAGCCTTTTGGCTTCAGTGTTTTTAGGCAAGATGCAGTAAAAGAGGTTCTTATTAAATTATTAATAAGAACTATTCATTTACAGAGCTGATATGTACAAGACTGTAAAGCTGATTCTAACCCCAACAATCTATAACAGATATTCAGCTATTTGTTCAGTTACCTGAATATAAACACAGACAACATAATTCTGATGGGTGCTGATCAAATTATACCTCTGCCAAATCGTACCCCAAATTTGTACCCAGCATTTGTGATTTTGTACCTTATTATTGCCATTTCAATCCCAGCAAACATTTTGCTCCATATTGGGCTACTGGTTCTGACACATACAAGTAAACAATTCCCGTTTAACACCCATGCACTTATCGTGTGCACTTACTTGTATGATTATAGGTCCCATGGTCAAACTGAGTTTAAGGTTATTGTCGACATTTGTATATGTATAACTGTAATTTTATTTTTGAATTACTCTTATTCCATCAACTGATCCTGCATTTGTGTATGTGTGCAGTGTAATGGCTCAGCTGTGTTGTATAAAACACTCATGTGCCATGGCAGGTACAGGCTTTGGACAATGCAGGTGCATTGAAGCAGATTGCATGAAAAGCTGAGAAAGCACAACCTAAGCCTGCTCGTGGTTTTAGGTAAAAACATAAACCAGGGCTATTCAACTAAATTTCTCAGGGGGTCACAATTACATTGCAAGCCAAGAGCTCAGGGGGCGGACATTCATCAGTTATTGTCATTAAGCAAGTTTGTTTTATGGTTTTAAATCTAGTTTTATTTAAAATGAATCCATTGGGCTGAACTGAGTTCATCTGTGGGCCTGATTTGGCCCCCGAGCCGCCAGTTGAATAGCCTTGTTATAAAATGTCATACTATTTTAAGAGCTTAATTTGAGAATATTTCCTGAATGTTTTCATTTCCTGAAACGCTTTTGACATTTCAATGCAATGATACAGACGTTTTTAATAGTTAAACGAATCTTTTGCAAATGAAAATGTTGCAGAGTTTTATACTTTGATGTATTCCACTATAAATCACCACCCTGCTGGTTTTGCTTGAGTCATGTTTTACTTTGCAGATTTTTCTAATCTGTTATCATCCACAGTGGGAGGTGCAATGTTGACATTCCCTTACTCTGTCTCTCTAGTTAAAGGCTTTAAATACCCAAAATGGAAAATGTGCACATAATGGAATCAAGCATGATAGTGCAATTCCAAAAGGAAAGCAAATGACCTTGCTGTGCCACCCAGAGCCAAACTTAAAGCCACACAAACATGCTCAGTGTCTTCTAACACAGCCCTTTCTTTTTTTCTGTCCAAGATCTAAGCTGGTCTGTGGTTTAATTAAGACAAAAATGGCCCCAAAATCCTTTAAACATTGTTGTGACCGCTCAAGGAGCAGGAAAAAGTAGAACGATAGAAAGATAAAATAAAGAAGGGGAAATGATGATGAAAAACCAAATGCTGTTTGTAAGAAGCCACAGAGCCTTAAAATAAGTTAAACCCTCCATAACTCTATTATCTGTAGTTTTACAGCTCTTACTAATCCAGGGAAATCTTTTATTCATTGCTAACTTTCTCCCCTTTCATTATCTCAACATTTGTATTTTCAGGTTAATGTTTCTGTTTACCATTTATTTATTTATGTATTAGTATTTGTTTTGGACCATGCTATTTATTTTTTTTCCAGTGCTGGGGCTTTGCATTTTAAGATCACAGATTTGTGAGGAACATGTAGAAATAAGCAACATCTAGTGCTGCAACAAATGTCTAAATGGATATGAATCGTTCACTTCTATTTTTTGTCATAAATATCTTATTAATCTTCATCATTAAAACATGCCTCGGTTATTTTAAAACTATAAATGAAGGTAAAATATATGAAACACTCTTCAAACTCCAGTAAAGATAATTTCTACAGGGATTTAAAACTGAAGGACAACCCTAATGTCAGGTAAAGAGATAAATCTGATTAATTATCCATGCCATTATTATCTCATCATCAATTTATTAAAATAAGAAGTGCACCCACCGCTCCAACACAAAACATTTCATCACACCAGACTAACAACCTCATATGCACAATGAATTACATCCACTGAATTTAAGTGTGAGAAAATTAAACCTACTTATGTCAGAAAATAACACCAACTATTGAGTATACCACACACACACACACGCACATGCACAAAGTAATGTGGCGAGTATTTGAAGTTGAGCGGGCAGACACACCTGAGAACCTGCATTCTCTGTTTGAGAAGGGAGACCTGTTGTTACCTGCCTTTAGGCGGGGTTCACACACACATACACACACAGTCTGTGGCTCAACAAACCAGCAATCCCAGGTGTGTGTGTGTGGGCAGGCGGACCCTCCATCAGCATCCTGTCACACACAAGATGTTTATCCAATTTGTCAAGATAATCTTTCCTCAAACTGGCTGCCAAGGAGAGTGCCTCAGCACTCCCTTACACACTCACACACACCTGGGGGAGGTTCACCGATACCCACAGCTCGACCTGAAATGGAGGTCCTCTCCTCCATCTTGCTAGCAGGTAGATTTCATACATTACTGGTTGACATCATTACTCACAAACCTGAGCTCATTCTGTTTTGAAGCCTGGTAAAAAAGTTAACTTGTTAAAAGTCAATTTACTTGTGTTCCCTGAAAAATGTTTGATTAAACTTTTTGAAATAAGATTATAAGAGTTGACTTGCCACCAAACTGGCATATATATTTATATATCTCTCTA
>NC_056500.1:8164747-8165238 GCF_014905685.2 Nematolebias whitei
TTTTGTTTTTTTGAATGTCCAGAGGACCAGATTGAACTTTTTTGGATATTGTGAATGAGTTTAAGAAAGTTTGACTTATCTGACCATTTCGTTTTGCTCAATGCGCCATATAGTCCGAAAAATACGGTGCAAAATATTTTAGAAGAGGTTCAAAAACAGTAAGAATAGGAATAGTTAAATAGATAAGATTTAAAATTGTTACAGTATAAGATTTTAAATGTATTAGTTTGTGTGTGTGTACCTCTGTGTGATCATATATAAACTGTAAGTGGCCAGGCAATTGTAAAATGAGGTTTTTAAGCCCAAATCACAAAGTTTTCAGTGTGACTCATTTTGGTTTTAGTTCTGTCTCAGAGCACAGTCTAATGAAGCATGACAGCTCCCTGGTTCCCTGATGACCTCTGACCCCAATCACGGTGGTGTGGGACCCCGTCCTGCTCTGCTCACACACACACACACACACACACACACACACACACACACACACACAC
>NC_056500.1:8165248-8195324 GCF_014905685.2 Nematolebias whitei
CACACACACACACACACACACACACACACACACACACACACACACACCTCAGCACATTGTTTCAACAGATTAGAGGAGATTGCTGAAAAACTCTGTCAGACAGGCAACTTGTGTGCACAGCAGAATGAGTTAGAGACGAAGGAGAAAAACAGTTCTCACTTCATGCCTGTCTTTATGTCTCTCTCTGATTTCTCATTCATGGCTAACAATTTTTTTATTTATTTAAAAAGCTTTGTGTGTAAATTGCGCGTGTTTAGGCTCTTTTTACTGATCAAAAATATGTATTTGGACAAATAGATAGAGGCAGTTTGGTTGGAACAAGCAAAATAAAGTTTGACTGATGGCATGAGATGAAAATATGTAATGAAACACTAAACATCATGCTATAGAACCAGATCAAGAAAAACAGCTTCCTTCTAAACTGCAACATAAAGCCAATAACCGTCAGTAACTACAATAAGCACTTTCAGTTATAGGTTAACAAATATTTCACACCGTTCTTCTCGAAAAACTGAATAAATATGGCATTAGAGGATTAGCACTACAGTGGGTTTCTAGTTATTTGAATAATAGGAGACAGTTTGTACAGGTAAAGGACATAAGATCTGAATTTTGTGTTAATGGATGTGGAGTCCCTCAAGGCTCTGTGTTGGGAACAAAGTTGTTTAATTTGTATGTGAATGATCTGGTTGATGTGTCAGGGCTTTTGAAGTGTGTTTTATTTGCAGATGTTATTTTTTTTTTTATTTTTTTTTTTTTGTTCGGGTGAAGATATTGAACAAATGTTAGAAATGATATAGGCAGAATTCGTAAAAATACAAATTTGGTTCCAACTTGATAAGTTACCATTACATTTGGAAAACACAAACTACAGTACATGATATTTAGTAATAGAAATAAAATTATCTAAGTCCCATTTTAAAACTGACAGAATTGAAATTCATAGAGTTAATGGAATACAATTCCTGGGTGTAGTTATCGATGAGAAGCTGACATGGAAATCTCATGTAAATTACTTAAGACTAAAAATAGCTAAATCAATTGCTTTACTGTATAAAGTAAAAGAGTTTTTGAACGATAAAGCTTTGCATATATTGTATAATGTAATGATTGTTCTATATTTAATCTATTGCATTGAAGTTTGCGGAAACAATTACAAACCCTATTTTCATTTTACAAAAAAGAGCTTTAAGAATTTTTAGTAGGAAGTGCTATGGTCACCGAACAAATATATTATTTCATCCTTTGAAATTATTAAAATTTTATGATTTGGTTGAATATAGTATTTTGCAAGTCATGTATAAAGCTTATAAAAAATGTTACCCCCAAATATTCAATTAAAATTTGCTAAAAAGAGAGTCATTATAACCTTAAGGGAATGGAAGCGTTTGTAAAACCTCCATTTATAACTGGTCTGAAGGAGCGCTGTGTTATAATTCAGGGAATACGATTGTGGAAGGTTTTTTTTTTTTTTTTTTAGCCTTTATTCATCCAGGTTAGTCTCATTGAGCCACGAGAACTCATTTTCAAGAGAGACCTGTTTAGGGAGCACATGGTGGGGTTAAGGGCCTTGCTCATGGGCCCAGAGTGGGGCGAATGAGGGTTGGGGCAAATGTGGGTGTTTCACCTACCCCATCCACAATTTTTTGATGTTGTCGGGGCCGGGGCGTGAACCGGCGATCTTCGGATCACAAGCCCACCTCTCTAACCTCTGCGCCACCACTCCCCAAAAGTGCCTTGATATCGTCATCAATTTTTCTAAACCAATTTATATGTTTAAAAAGATGATTAAGTTAAAATTGTTGTGAAAGTATGGTGCCATGCCTGATGTTTTTCACTTGGATTGTTCAAGCCTGAATAGTTTTTGTTTCTTTTATGAATTTTTAAATAAGGGGCAGATATCACAAAAAAAATTGTCTTCTTTCTGAATCTCCTGATGCATGCTCAATAATCCAGGTAGAAAAATCTAAAAAAGTTAAATCTGGTCCTCTGGACATCTGTGTGCTAATGATCCATTGTTAGGCTGATGGTCCTTCTTGAGCATGTGATCAGTTGGTTTTGGTTGTCAGCAGCAAAACTGGTTGATCCACTCTGAGAAGGTGCTATTTAAGAGACTGAGCTGAATACAGCACCTCAGACTGAAGAAGTCTCTCGGACGAGAGACGAAACGTTTCTACATTTTTTGTTGTTTTGCTTTGTTTTGGTTTTTTTTGAATGTCCAGAGGACCAGATTTAACTTTTTTAGATCTTTCTGAATCCTTTTCATTCAATGTTTTTTTTTCTATTTGATGAATTTGTTTTGTTTCTTTTAAATGAATTAATTAAAAAAAATATTCATTTGTGTCTTCATGAGTGTCCACTGCATATAGTGGAATTATGAAGATAAATAGCAGTCAGGTGCTGCTTATCCGTGATCACATCTCTAAATTATTAATAATTTATTTTTCCAAGAGAAATACAAACTCACTAAGATTAAAAATTGCATTTACAAATGTGCCACGACTAAAGTAAAATGACACATTTCATTTTTGTGCTCTGGAGCATTCAGGTGTGTGTTAACGTGATGCTAAGGAGGAAAGACAAAACAGCAATGATCTTATAAAATCAAATCTAGCTGCACATAAAGACATTTCTGAACACTTTGAAATCCATCTTTCTACAGCAGAAAGATTATTTACAAGTGGCTCGCTTTCAAAAGGGTTATCTTTTGTTTTCTGACGCTAAAATCCATGTAAACTATATCTCCAAGGTCAGACCATCCTCAAAAAGCCATAAGAGCAACATTTATCATTCTGTAGGTCTTAATGAGCACAATAGATCCTCAAGTTCCTAAGAAAATGATCAGAATGCATACAGCTTGTTTGAGAGAGTTGAGCATGAAAATATAAGAATTATCTAAGGAAAAAAATGTAAAAACAAACTTTTGCATTGTTTGAAATGTCATTTATAGCATTGTAAGACTAATATGACAAAAAACAATTTGTGCAGAGCTGAACTAATAAATGTGGCTTGAAAAGGAGGATCATTGAGTTTGATGTAATTTTTCTCCCAGACTGTTTATGCTTTTTTAAATATACATTATGCTGCATTATGTCAGGTGTATGTGCTTCAAACTGAACAAAATCATCCAGACAGTGGAGGGAACTGCTCCAGTCCCAAACATTTCGTTTGCTTTTATTGTGCCTTGTTACGTAAAACATTGCAACTGAAAGAAAGTGCGATGATTTGACTTTAAACTACAGTCTTAAAATAATTTCAAACAGTTTATGTTAAGTTAAAGCCCATTATGTGTTAATATGTTAAATGTAACAACTGCTCAAGCTTTTAAAAGACCCCTGCTAAAATCTGTTGTTATATAAAGTGTTATGATTTTACATTTATGAATTAATTGTCATTATTATGATATGTTATCCGATGTTACCTATGTTATATTAAGTGTGTGTAACTGTCTTTGTAATAAATGTTTTTGTTATGATGTGGACCCCAGGATTAGTAGCCATTGTTATGGAAATGGCTAATGTGGATCCAAATAAATACACAAATAAACAACTTATGTAGACTTTTACTTTAAGCTTGTTTCACTCGCCATGTTTGCTTTTTTAAATTTGGTTTTTCCAACTTCTCAACAGCCAGTACATCGAAAAGCTCTTTCTTCTTTTCCAAGATGTGCCAAATGTAGGTGTATGAAGAGTTGCACAGTTGCACATTTTGTGTGTGTTTACACACAGCTTTCTCATCACTGACACCAACACACACACATTTACACACATTTATCAACCTGTCCATCTCCTGCCATTAGTGTCAGTGTGTGTGTGTGTGTGTGTGTGTGTGTGTGTGTGTGTGTGTGTGTGTGATGCAGATGTCCAGTGGCAGTTCACTGCTGGGGGTCATCTGTAAGCAGCTGCCTCAGGGATAAAGGGCAACACCCCCCCTCACACACACACACACACACACACACATGCACACACTCGCATCAACTCAAGCTGGATGTGCTGTCATCATGGTTCCAGTTGATGAAGTTAAATAAATTTTAAGTGGCAGAAAATGTTTTGATAAAATAAAATAGAAAGTTTTTGTTTCTGCAAGGCTTTAAATTATTTCTACATTTTTTACAGTAATAAATTAATACAAATATAAACTGAAGTTAATTATTTTGCACAACAAGTTTAATTAAAATAAACGTTTTGCGCTAACATGAGCTGTAAAGGATCCTATTTAGCACAAAATAAGATTAAGTAACAATAAATGACTGTGAATGGAATAAACAAATTAATTAGCACACTGTTTTTAACTATGAAACATTATGTCAATAAAAATAATTATTTTGTTTTTTTGGGCTTCGTTAAGTGTTAATATTTAGATCAAATAGTTTCATTTCTTTCATTTGTTTTGTTTTTCATTCATTGCCATCAGTTTTTTGTTTTCTACTTGTTTTTCTGCCACTCTGCACCCGTCCACTGGTCTCACAAGCGTCTCATGTCCTGTACTGCAGCTGTGTCCAAAAGACAGGAGGTAAAAAGAGGGATGAAGTAAGCAGAAGGGGTGGAGGGGGGACCACCGACCCCCGTGGAGAGGACTGCTCCATTCCCACACCACAGGTGACTGCCCTCCATCCCTCTTCTTTTCTCTCCAGCCTTCCCTCGTTTATTCTGTTCAGCCCACTGCCTTCCTCTGTCCTTAAAGGAACAGTTTAGTTCAAATAAAATGTGGGGCATACATTTGTGTAGTTTCACAGAAAAACACTGAAAAAGTGTAAAAAATGTCAATTATAGCAAATTGTTTTTTTTTCTTCTTCGATATTTCACGCTTGAGAGAGAAACTCTTAATAGTGAATAATCCTGTGATTACACACAAAATGGCATTTAAACGTTTGTTTTTCCTTGATAGTCCCTAAATTTCAACAAATGTCAGTGCTAGCACACAGAATGCACAGTTCACATTCTTTATAGTTGTTGTTGTTTTGTTTTTTTTCTGAAGAGATTAAACTTATTCCCCTCAAAGAACATTACTTTAGTTTGTTTTGGTGATGATGGTGGAGAAGACTGCCATTATCCCCTTCTAGACGTGCAGTTTCCCATCAGTGCAACGTTATGTAAAGTGTGAATGAGCATCCTGGTGCTTTTACTTTCAGGGGTGGGCAATTATTTTTTCCATGGGGCCACATGAGAAACAACAAATATTGTGGAGGGCTGGCACAAATGACTTTTTCATTCAACCTTTATTTAGACAGGTAAATCCCATTGAGCCTCGAGGACTCATTTACAAGAGAGACCTGATTTCAACTTAACTCAATACTGCATAATAATAGTATTTCATTATTAAAAGCAGTACATAGCACTGTTTTAACAAGCTGGTAAGAGTATTTGTTATGATTAAGCAACGAAAAAGCGAGGTTTCCTTACAAAAAAAGTCATTTATTCAATTAAATTTCCCAGTACAATGGTAAACTGTTAACATTTTTACCATTTGTGACGTTATATTGATGATCATTTTCAGTCACATTCACCCCAAAACTCATTTTGAGTTTTATATACTGCTGGAAAAAGTTCTTAGCTTTGTAAATATATCACAATATTGTCTTTGTACTCCAAATATTATGAAACATCATATAATAGTGATCTTCACTGAACTGTGATTTCGAGTCCCGGTTCTTTACGTGCCTACATTTGTAGTCTAAACATCTCATTTGGTGTTTTTCAGTTCTTTTTTCTTGTTTAGTGAGAGAAGTCTAGTCTCTGTTGGGCTTTAACGGAAATGTTAAAGTCAGGTTGAAGGTCTGAGGTGGAGATGTGAAGCAAAGCTGACATTCATCAGTGAGAGAGGATCTATATCTGGATTTGGTTAACTTCATTTGTTTACACATGTATTTTGTAATTCCCCTTACGGGGGCCGGTCAGAGACAACCAAAGGGCCGCATGTGGCCCTGGGGCCGTACAATGCCCAGGTCTGCTTTAAACCCTTCAATCCAGTTTCTTCACAACACGAAAAAATTACTTTTGCAACTTCTATCCAAAATTATCTAACTCAGAAATTCTGGTTTTTGGACAAAAGCCTTCAAACATTCAAACTCCCTTTTCTTTAAGTTGATCGAGATCTGTTGACCCTAAAGGTCAAACCATTCAACCCAAAATAACTTAATGCGTCAAAATGTTGGCACATTGGTATCTCTTAAATAAAAGGATAAACGTTTCATCATTGTCTCATCACATTACTCTGATCACAGATGTTTTCTTGATTTTTCATTAGATCCAAATGTACACAAGCCATCAACTATTTGACTTATCAATGTGGAGTCAACAATTTAGGTTTTCCTCTTAGTTTGATTTCCATCAAAATAACATTTTAAGGTCAAGGTTTCTTAGTCATTCGCATCATATGTGGTACATGTGGTGGAACAAAATTGTGTACACAGGGTCCCAGTTACAGCCAACAAAAGTATAAATTGTAAAATAAAAACAGTAATAAGATCTAAGATATAAACTAAGAAATATGTTTACACTAAGCACTAGTAGTACAGAAACAATACGCCAAACAACAGCACAAACATGAGTCTGTGTGAGCAGATGAACACAGCAGCATTAAATAAATCAGCAGCATGAGATCAGCAGCATGGATAGTCATGTTCCGTCTGAAGTCCACGACCATCTCCTTCATTTCTTCATCTTCTTCACAAAGATGGTCTTATCATATCAACTTTTCAACTTATACAATTTTACAACTGGTGTATGAAAGTTCTGCAATTTCATAAACATTTTTTTACCTGTGTTTCAGAAAACTGATATTATATTAAGTTAGTTACAAAAAACTTTTTATATATGTCAAGAAAACCAAAGTTCGGTACAGAAGATGTAAATTTTTGAAAATACACTTGCGCAAACTATTGCATGTTTTGTCTTTTCTTTTGAAGTATTTCAGTTAAATTGTTGTGGTATGAAAATAACAAAGGTTAAACCAAGACCCAAGAAACATGTGTCTTTGCAAAATACATTTTTCTTACACATTTAAAAAATATATTTTTAATAAAGTAGTTTAAAATTCAATCTTAAAACTTATACTTTATAAGGTCAGGGACATTCTTTGACCAAATGAGTAAAAAAATGTTTTCAATGGTTTTAATTTTCTGACACAACTAAACTTAGCAGTTAGAAAAAGATAAGTTCAAATATTTTTATAGTTATGCTCATGGCTTAAAAACAAAGGAGATACATTTTTACTTCAGGAATCAGCATTTCATAAATTCCACTGACAGATATTAGATTTTCAAACCACACAGTTTGAAAACTGAGGAGACCTCAAAAGGGTCAATCCGGTCTTTTTCCCTGTGGAGATAAATTTAGCTTTTTATGCGAATGTCACTCAAAGTATGCATATTTAAGAATACATGTGTTTTTATATTTTATTCGTTTACCGTATACTGCAGAGAGGTTTAGAATAATTTCAGATGTTAATGGAAGCCTCGTTTAAATTTATTCTTTACTTGTTGTTGGTTTAAATTCATAGAACTAAGCAATGTTTTATCAAGTGTGACCAAAAAAGATAGCGATGTCTGATTTTCCACAACAAGTTCAACATGAGCAAGAGATGGAAAATGTCTGACATTAAAATCAAGATGAGAGTTATCAGATAAAACAGGTTACCACACCTGAGGGCTTTTACAAATATTTCTGACTCCACATCCCGACGTCGACTAAAGAACCTGCAGCTCCAGATTTAAATTCAATTCATGTTGCTGAAGTTTGATCTTAAGGCAGGGAACGTCTACTGACTGTGCTGTCATCCTGTACATGGCTTATTATGAGAGTTAGTCTACTTATGTCGTTTATCAGGTTTGACACATGACAAAGTAATACACTTATTTTAATTGATTAAAAATTATTACGTTTAACAAGCTCGTACTTGGTAACTTATCTAGGGACAGGGAAAATTAGGGGAATGAAAAGAATATTTGGTTTGATGGCTTTTCATGTGAACGATTGTACAAATAAATTAATAAATTAATTAAATAAATGATGTTGACCATAGAGAAACAAACATATCTATTGTTTACATAGAGAAACAATGCAAATGAATCTTTGAAACACTGAAAATGTATTTTTTTTATTTAATCATTTTAATAATAATGTATGAAACATGTAAATATGAAACATCATGAGATCAAGATAAATGTGAGGATTAAAAAAAAATCATGTTCTCCTAACGTAGCTAAATGTGTCTTTTCTTTTAGATCCATAAATATTAATTTGCATTTTTTTGTTATTAAAATGTGAACTGAGTTTTTTTTAAAAAGGACTAATTTTGACCCAAACAAAACAGTAGAGTTTAATTTAATTTAAAATAATAAAGTTCACTCAACATTAGGTTTTTAATGAATCATTCTTAAGAGAAAGTACAGATATTAATTAGATTACGGTGTAAGTGTTTATTACTGATCTTGTTGTCTTCCCTCGGAGCCCCCTCCCCACGCTCATATTTGGGCCAAAACATGAGATCACCTGGCAGTGAGACATGAGGGTTCAAGTTCCACAATAGTTCAGCATCTCTTGTCATGCTGATTGTGTGTGTGTGTGTGTGTGTATTATCACACTTCATCTCATGTTTGGGTTTCAGTAGGTTACACATGGCTGCTGAGAGGAGGTCCCATGATGAGTACCATTCATGGCGCTACAATGAGCTCATCTGATTTCACTCACACACATGCACATGCACACGCTCATGCACTCAGCTGAACATAGATTAAGGCGGCGCACTTGTATGAAATCAGTTACATAAACACATATGCTGTACGCATTCACAGACCACAAAGCTGCTGTAATAACACAAACAAGGTGACCTCAGTTAAACCTTTGTTTATGTTTCATGACCTCAGATCAGATCATGGTTGTCTGAATCCGGTAGAGTAAAACAGAACTATTACTAAATGCAGCGCTTGGTGAGGGGGAAAAATAATAAAATTCAGAGCAGCATCAGTAAATCAGTCTTATTCTATCTGCTGCCAATATGTTTGACCTTATTTTACAAAACACAGTTTCACATTAAAAGCTTTGTTTGAGATTGTGGTTGTTCTTCAGCTAAAGCCATGTTTTTCCCAATTCACTCCGCTGATGATGGTTGCAGGACAGTTTTACATGTTTTGTCTTCTGATGAACTGGTTATCACAAACATCCAACAGCGATTCACAGCCTCAACCTTTCTGCACTGACTTTTCCCCAAAGTATCTGAATCTTTCCACAGTACTGACACACGTTACCTACCAGACTCTAGGCAAAGTTGAAATATTTCAGACCTACCCATATCTCCCATGATGTCGCAGAAGGTGACCTTTATCATAGCAGATAAGGCTGTGCAAACCGTGAGTCACTTTCTGAAGGCCTTGTCACATTCCTTTTTGCTTCGTATTATATTTGTAGTAAATAAATAAGGCAAGACTAAACCATAAAAGTCATTAGTAAATGTCATAGGGACCTGGTCAGCCAGAAATCCACATGCAAACCAGGTGAGGTCTGTGGTGCCAGAGCTTAAAGTGTCAATCATGTTCTACATGTTATGTTGCCATAGCAACTGTAGTGTACCCAAGTTACAGCAGCCGAGCGCTAAACCCTGTGTGACCTGATAATTATCAAACAGCTATCAGAGAGAGGTGATCATGAAGACCACACAGCAAATGTTTGTAAAACAGGTGGAAAGACGCCCCAAATGGTACATTTAATTTAAAAAAAATATGAAAAAAAATACTATAACCCTAATCCATAACCCTAAACAGCAAATCAAATCCATACAATCAAGAAAAAATGTAAAGAAGACAGAAAAGTAAAGAAAAACAGATGAACTGGGCCATATTTAACATGTGGGATAGAACGATATGGATGCAGACAGGTAGGTGTTGGACAAGCCTGAGAGACAGACAGGTACATGGAGAGACATGCAGGGTGATCTCTTGTAAAGAACAGCTGTAATTATTGAATTAGCCTGAAAGTTCAGTCCCAGACCTCCTCGTGTTTCACATCGGAGCTAAGCTGCACCACAGAGCTGTAATCCACCTCCTGACAACCCTGGATCAATGTGTGTGAATGTGTGTGCGCTTGTTTTGTGTAATGACTGGGTTCAAAACTTACGAGGACTTCTTGTAAATGTGAGACCAATGCATGGTCTTCACAAGAACAGGCAGAACATACAGTCAGTGGATCGAGGCTGCACGCTTGTTTCTGTGCATGAGAGCAAAGAGCAATGCGTTCAATTTTCTTTCCCCTCCCATTTGCCCACCACCGCCCCCTCACACACAAATACTCACACCTGTGTTGGTGTCTTCAGGTGTATTTGGTTTGGTTTGGAGGGAGGGAGTGGAGTTTGCTGTATTATCGCCCTGAGAAACCTCTGATCTCTAAATGTACTCACTTAAACCCTACTGCTCGGAGGAGGGCTTACACTGATGCAAACACACACACTCGTGCACACATACCAACAGGTGTGTTGTGCCCAGTGTGAGCACTGATTTATTCATGCAGAGAGTCAAACACAGGGGATATTGCCTATGTGTGTAATTGTGTGTGTGTGTGTGCGCACAGCACACTTTTGCTGAGCGTCTTTGATGAGGAGAACTAAAAAGGTCTAATCCTGCCTGCTGACAGAGCCTCATCCCCACCACTTCCTTACATCCAAGCACATGAACATGAACTCACACACGCACTTCAAGTAGTTGGTCTGGGCTTGACACAAAAAGTTCAAGCCTTAATTGGCAAGTAACACTTTACTGAAGATAGAAAGTTTCTGTAAACCGTCATCTTTTGAATGCCACTGGGGAATAGCGTGTACAATAATTTTCTACTTCAGGAATATAGATCCAAGATGTGCACATTGCTCCCATGCAGTGAGTCTGGCATAGGTTTATACAAAATAAAAGTTGTTGGCATACAACTGAAATTGGAGTTCCTGAACTTGTTGGTTGTTATACAATTTATTACTGTTCCTTTGAGCTTCTCGATTCCTCGATGCTCAAAGCCGTCTAGTGTCCCACAGTGCAGCAATGTTAAATAAAGGTTTGATCATTTAAACACGTTTACAGCATTGTCAGATTTTAATTTTTCTCTTCGTTACAAAACAAGCTGACTCTTCTAACGAGTGTCGTGTAATTTACTTATCTACAAAAACATGTTTTCTGACCCATTCAGTCTGGTCATTATGGTATTATATCAGTCTGAGACATCTGTGTATGCAGTCATCTGGAAAACTCTACAACTGTTACCTTCCTTCTCTGTCATCACCTCATCCGTGCAGTATTGTAGACCAACAGATCAGATACACATACACACACACAAACTCTTGAACAGACAAAGTGGGTATAACTGGGAGACATGCATGCTTGCACACATATAAAAGAGATCACTACAGGAAGGAAGGACTTACCTTATTTTTCTCCAACTATAAATAAAGAATAGTTAAGGATGCATGTCTGTAGCGTCTAACGTAAAATGATGGCATCATTTGTGTAAAAAGAGATCCAGCTTAAAAATAACAAGAATTAACTTACAGGAACCAAAATAAATTTTTCTGGATTTTGTGTGCTGAAGTCAAATGCACTGATTTATGATAAACCTTCTTAGGTTTGTGCATCACAAGGATTCCCCCGAACATTTTCTATTTTTATTCGGAGGATTCATCTTAACAAATCCCAGTGTTTACTGAACACATCTTAAAATGCTTTTTCTAAAACAAGGTTGGTTAAAACTAAAATCTCTAGAAAACATGTCAAAAACATTTTTGAGAGGCGGTTTTCCTTCAGGTTTGTGTTTAAAAATGTTAAAATGAAAAATTGAGCAATGCGGATAATGAATTTCTTACATGTTATATTTCTCTATTGTGATAAAAATAAACCATGCACAGGTTTAGTTAACTTTTGCACAATATTAAATCATAAAACACCAAATGTGTTTTACTTGTTTAAACTTAAACATATACTTTGTATTAAAGAAGAAAAAAAAGAAAAAAAAAAAAAAAAAAAAAAAAGGGGGGGAACTTGAAAAAGATTGCAATAAAGTTTAAGGCTCAGCGAAATCATCATGGGCACATAAACACACCCAGAACTTAAACTACAGTGTGCAACAACTTCACTGTTTACTAAGTCACTGTGAAAACGAGAGGTCAAACTCAGCAAAGTCCATGCACAATAATCCAGGTATACAATCCAATAATTTTCAGGTCAAACTGACAATCTGCTACAAATTATTATTCCCGCTGAATAGGAAAAAAAACAAAAACAAAAACAGAATCAACCAACAAGCTCACATTTATAAAAGCCTTTCTTCAAACAATGTTCAGTCAGGTCAGCTGGACAGTTTCTTTTTTTGTTGAGACATTTCACCCTCCATCCAAAGGGCTTCATCAGTCTGAGGTTTCACAAACAAACTGTTTTCCCCACCAAGCAAAACACTCCTACTGTGGACCAACCAGTTTGCTGGTGATAAGAAGGTTTCTGGCTGTCCTCTCCCCCCACAGTCAAAGTGGTTCAAGACATCAAGGTTCATGCTCAATAATCCAGGTAAAAAAAAAAATCAAACAATGTTCAGTCAGGTCATCTGGACATGCAGGCGAAACGTCTCTCAACAAAAAAGAAACTATCCAGTGCACTGCTTAGTTGAGAACTTAGTTTTTGTGACTCCTCAGACTGATGAAGCCCTTCAGATGGAGGGCGAAAAGACTCTCAACAATAAAATAAACTGTCCAGATGACATGACTGAACATTGTTTGTTTGATTTTTTTTTTAAAACCTGGATTATTGAGCATGAACCTTGATGTCTTGAACCACTTTGGCTGTGGCTGCCTGCCTGGGAGGAGTCAACAGTGGAGAGGACGGCCCCCAGAAACCATCTTATCACCAGCAAACTGGTTGGTGAACTGTAGGAGTGTACTGCTTAGTGGGGAAAACAGTTTGTTTGTGACTCCTCAGATTGATGAAACCCATTCGGATGGAGGGCGAAACGTCTCTCAAAAAAAAACCAACCAAACAAAAAAAAAAAACTGTTCAGATGATTCGATTGAACATTGTTAGATTTTTTTTTTACCTGGATTATTGATCATGAACCTTGATCCCTTTCTTGTTTTATTTTTGCAAAACCATTTTATTTATGGAGTCTTATGATATTATTTGTGAAATCAGATTCCTGATTTGGACGGCACGGTGGCACATTTGGTAGAGCGGTCGTGACTCAGCGAGAAGGTTGCCAGTTCAAATCCTGGACGGGGGCCTTTCTGGTTGGAGTTTGCATGTTCTTTCTGTGCATGCGTGGGTTTTCTCCACGTACTCTGGTTTCCTCCCACAGACCAAAAAACAGCGGCTTCGGATGTTATCAGTCCATTACATGGATGTTATTAGTTGTTATCATCTGCCTAGGTAGAGTTCGGACTGTTCCCTCCTACCTCCTAATGGGTTTGAAGTTTCAGCAGGTGATATTTGTTGCAGAACAGAAACGTTGTGACTAAAAGTTAACATTATAAATGAGTATCGCTCAACCAAGACTATCATGTTTTAAAATGACTATTTTAGTTCTCGACAGTTGATGAAAGTATGACAGAAATCAGGAATCCATCCATTATCTTTACCCGCTTCTTCCTTTTCGAGTTGCGGGGGTCAGTGGTGCATGCCCAGCAATCACTGTACGAGAGGCAGGTTACACCCTGGACAGGTCTCCAGTCCATCACAGGGACACAGAGACAGAAGAGACAAACAACCATTCACTCTCTCACTCACACCTAGGAACAATTTAGAGTCACCAATCAGCCTAACATTGCATTGCTTACAAACTCCTGCTGCTAAGCTGTACAGTCTTGTCTGCATGATGGGTTGGGAGAGACAAACATTTTTAATTTAAAGATTTTTTTATATTTTTTTATATTTTTGTTGTGTAAAGATGTTTAAATGTAAAAAAGGTAAAGTGAAAAATACATTAGACAAGGGTTATCCTTCTGATTTGATTTTTTTTTTTACCTGGAAAATAGCATCTATGTGTGTTTCACCCTGCACTCTTCAGTCTTTGTGACATTCAAGATTTAAGATGCACAACTTTCTTTTTTATCTCCATATCACAGAGGGAAAAGCACAACAGTGACGTGTGAAAAACCTTCTTGTACACTCACACTATTTAAAGAGCAAACCTTTTCCGTAAATATCCCTTTAATCAGTGTAAAGAAAATACATGCAGAACACAACCACAAGCTGTCCTATAGTAAACCATTAAATATGGATTATAGTGGAACTACCCTGAGGTTCTCTATGTGTTTAATATCAGACTGTTCAGTCAGTGAGAGTGAGTTCACACACACACACAGCTGTAATTAGCAGCTTAGGCAGACAGCCAGCTTCAGAAATGCACTCAGATATATGTGTGTTTGTGTGCACAGGCTCATGATGATGTATGCACGTTTTTCCCTTGGACTGTGTTTCTGTGAGCCTGTAGGTGTGCATGTTTGTGCATACCTGAGTGTGTGTTTGTGAGCGTGCATGGTGATTCACACAGCCATGCGTGGGTTGTGTGTTTGTCTTACCTGTGCGATGATGGAGGGCAGAGGTGCTCGGAGACAGGCTGTGACGTGTACGTGTTTGTGTGTGTGTGGGTGCGTGCACATGTGGGTTGGTTGATTGCTCTCTAACACCTGGTATTAGCTCTAGTAATCCTCACACCACATCATACTCACGCACCAGTCCCATGCAGATCACATTTAGCTTGCTCTCAGTTTAAGAGTTTCACAACCAGTTTTAAAGGGGCGGGGGGCTGACTGCAAAAAAAGAGGAATGGTTGAGGTAGGGAAAACAAAGAAGTTTAAAATGTCCAGCTAAAATGCATTACGCTTTAAAAAGATGTATTTCATTTATTGAGTCAAGATTAGTACAAGTTTGTGCTCCATTCATGTAATAAACACCTTTTCTGCCTCTATTTTGAACACAAACAGGTCCTTAGAGACTCTGAGTGGTTTCAGGTTAGAGGACAAACTTAAGTCCTGGTGTAACATTAAACAGTGCAGCATCATAAACTTAGGAATCAAGTATTTTATTTTAAGCTGGTGGATGTAAGATTTAAAAAGTGCATTAAAATATAAAAGCTAAAAAGTTTTTTTGTCTTCTGGCGGTCTCTAATTAAATGATTGTGCTGCCAGTCCTGCTCAGAGGAGGTGAACCATGCAGCAGGATAGAGTACCACCAGGCTGTTATTTGATGCCACACTGATTTTACACGTCAATCAAAGTGACATGCGATGCAGTGTTTTAATTTATAATTACTTCCACTACACAGTTTTCACAGTTTTGTTCAGATTGATGTTGCCATGCACCAGAAATGTTCTGCAAAAATGTCACCTTAGTTATGAGACAAGGAATATTCAAGGACAAGGAATATTATAATTACTTTTTCACTTTCGGGTACTTTTTTTTTTGTAGCCTTGCTTTAGTATTTCTTCTTTGTTCGTTTTTTAGCGAGTCAAATCATTTCTTCTCATCCTGCGCATTTCATTGTACTTAACCTTGTGTTAACCTTGCACATGACAAACACAACTTGAATATTCTAATAGCTGTTGTCAGCAAAAGTGTGTGATTTTCATGTTTGTATCAGTCATTACTCATTTCCTAATTTTATTTATTGCTGTTCATGCAGAAATATGCATCAGATATCAGATAAAATGTTTTTTGCTTTTTTTTACCACGCTAAAGAAACAAGCTCAAATTCCAACTGTTGCACTTATGAGCACAAAATAACTTCAGAAAATATCACCCCTTTTAGTTTTATTGTTGTTTGAGAGAAATTGTCTCAGCGGCATAAACATCTCGTGGAGTCTGAACACTTTTCTCTCTGTCGTTCTCTTTATGAATCAGTTTGCATCTATAAATGTCCTCTTTCATTCTGTCCTTCAGTCCGTTCATGCAGCCTTGTCCTCCCATATTGGATTTGCTCGATAAATAATTGATAGAGGAGGTATTTTGTAAAGCTAAAGGCCAGTAATCCTTGGTGTCAAATTCAAAATTAGTTATTTATCAATTATTAATGTCCCTGAGGGCAAGAGGTTAATCAGAGGAACTCTGAAACCATAGCTAGATAGAAGCTGTCAGACTCTATGTGATAACTCTGTTCAGGCAGAAACAAAATCACATTTTAAAACTTTCACTTTTGGTTCAAAGTAAAGTTAAAGAATTAGGTTTTGTATTTTTTTTTGAATGAGTATAAAAGCTCTTTTTTAATCTATTGTATGATACAGTAAGAGGACGCACGGATAATGAGTCAGAAATCCTGCAGCCAGTCTTATGGCTTTTTTAATCTTTTCATTTATTTATTTTTGTTTTAAATTATTTAATTGCCTTGAGATAGCAGTTTAAATACAGCATTTCCCCATTATTCCCTGAGAAGACTGTTGGTTCCTGTGACAAATGTGGTTAAATAGAAAAAGAAGTGATGAAGATGAATAGGTTTTTAATTTTGAGAAGGCGCAGCCCACATTTTGCATTTTTGTAACAGTTTACAGAAGAAGTTCCTAAATTTTCCACACATACTTATGTTGTAAAGGTGCACAAGCATCACTAATAACTCAATTAAACAAGAGTATAATAATTGGAAAAAATAGCTTACAAAAAAAGCTAAAAGAGTTTGTCTCCAGTCAAAACGATGGCAACGTCTAATCAACCATTTTCTATTTAAGTTCTGAGCACAATAACAATTAACAATACAATGTAGGCGTCTGTATCCACAAGTAAGTATTACTGTAGAAATCAAAAACCTTTTCAAATATTTCAAGCTGTTGTTTTTTTTTTTACTTTTGAAAAGCTAAAACAAATGACTAATGTCACAAAAATCTTTAATGCACAGAACTGTAATTATTTTACTGCTGATATAGAAAGCTAATCATTAGTATTTTTAACTATGTTTTTTGGATTTAAGTTTCTGTGTGGGTGTGTATATATATATATATATATATATATATATATATATAATGCCCTCCTTGGATGGCATTAATCTGGCCACCAGCGCTTGGTGTTATTTTTGATCAGGACATGTCTTTTATCTAGTGGTTGAACGACTACATAATTTTTAAACTCGACATTAACATAAAACTCGAGTAGAACTTGAATACTGGATGACATCATAGGATCTAAAGATACAAAAATAAATAAAACCACAAAAAAGATCAATATTTACAAAAAAAAAGACCAACAAAACATTGGGAACATATATTATGCTCCTACCATTTATCATACTGTAAATAAGTCACAGGAAAAACTAAACTATTAGTTATTATTATTATTAAGCTGCAAAATTGAAAGAAACGTGCGGCATGTCAAAAACAAAACTAAAAACAGTGGGACGGTCGACCACCTCGCACCACAGCCAGCTGTGGTGCGCATTAGGTTTAGTTGTAGAGATTAATGTGTTAATAGGTTTTTTTAAATAGGTTTAGAGATTAATATTTTTCTCTTTTTGTTTGTAAAACAAGGTCAGAGGAAACTGGTTTTGGTTGATTGGACCCGGTGTTACACCATATTCTATGACCTGCAACAGTGCATGCAACACCGCCCCCTACAGTCACAATATACGGTGGTCACAAAATATGGTGTAACACCGGTTCGCAACGAGCTCCAAACAGTCGTTTTCTGTTTCCTTACGGTAGTTGAACCGGAAAAGTCATCTTTAGTGAAATATTTCCATACTACTGATGTATTTCTACCTGTTTGCCAAGACTGGGCCTGCTCCGCTCCATCCGTCTGCTTAGAGGAAACCATTTTATATCCCGCGCCCGGTGCGGATCACGGGACACGTGACGCAATGACGTCACCACGAATACTCGACGTGAAATTGAAAAACTCAATAGATGTCCTAGGAATCAATGTGTAGATTACTTGAGTAGTCTGTTAAAGCCCTACGTTTATCCCCCACATTAAAAACATTACTAGAACTGCCTTCTTCCACCTGCGTAATATCGCTAAAATTAGAAACATCTTGTCTAAAAATGATGCAGAAAAACTGGTTCATGCATTTGTCACGTCTAAACTGGACTATTGCAATGGTTTGTTATCTGGGTGTCCAAATACTTCTTTAAAAAGTCTTCATTTGATCCAAAATGCTGCTGCCAAAGTCTTGACTGGAGTTAGTGGGAGAGATCATATATCTCCAGTTTTACAAGGTTGACTTTGTTATGGCGCCTTAAGCTTAGACTACTAGAGGACAAATTGACCTAATTTCCTTAAATGATTTGTTCAAATTGAATAGTTTTCTTTTGATACTACTTCTATCTTAACATGATTCTTGACTTGCCATTGTGTATCTGTTCCTCTCAAACCCAGCCGGACGAAGCAGATGGCCGCTTGTCCTGAGCCTGGTTATACTAACGGTTTCTTCCTCATGAGGGAGTTTTTCCTTTCCACTGTCGCCTTCGAGCTTGTTCAAGAAGAGAGTTCTGTGATGGAGTTGAATTCAAAGAAGTCTGCTCCTCAGATAAATAATGTTAAATTATTATTTTAGATTTGAAAGTTTCTGTTAACTTATTATTTTTATATATAAATGTTTCTGTTCAGTGCCCTGGGACAACTTCTGTTGTGATTTGGCGCTATATAAATAAACTGAATTGAATTGAATATAATATAAGCAAGCAGTGTTGTGATGTTAAACCATGTGATGGTAACAGAAAAAAAGGTTTGACTAAGCCTAAACATAAAATGTATAAAACATATGATTCCTTAAACACCATTATAGATGATATATTAATGATTTTCATTAAGTGTTTCAGAGAATATATAGCATGCATATTAAATAACACAGAGGCTCCAGAGTACACGAAGACTCCCTCTGGGACATAAAGAGACAGACAACTAGATGGGAGCAAGGTAATGCTGAGAGACAGAGTGATGCAGGGAACAAAAGAGTTCAGAGCTGCCGTTAGTTTTCTTTCTGTTTTGTTGTTTCATCCCTTCTTTTGTCTGTTGGAGAACTCCAGAAGGCCCTGAGCAGCAGCTGGCAGGTAGGAAAAGAGGGATGGAGGGAAGGAAGGAAGCACAGAGGAAGGAAATAAGTGAGGGGATGAGGTGACAGTGGACAGGTGATGGGCTGAGGGGAGTTAAGGTGCTGGCTGGACTGGTTTTAGCTGCAGGAAAACTTTATTTTAGCTACTAATGAGTTTTGAAAACTGCAAAGTTTTGTCTGAAAAGTTTTATTACATGCATGCCATTCTTGTTTAAAATAAACCCAACATGTTTAATAAATATAAGTTAAGAATAGGGGGTGTTTATGAAACCTATGCATTGTTTTTGTAGCGCGCCCCCCACACACACACACATGCACTGATGCACACACAGTGGGTCTCAGTTAATCAGAGAGTCAATAGCCTGAAGACAGACAAGTGTGATTACAGCAGATACTGTTGCTCTCTCTGCTCAGCGGTTTCTCTTGTTGTGTCTGAGAGAGAAATAAAAGGAGGAAAAATGATGAAAAAAGAGAGAGAGAGACGAAATGACAGAACAGGCCAATTGTTTGTTCTCTGCTTTTTGAACGCCTCTGTTAACTGAGCTGTCAGGTTGTGGTACAAATCATAAAATCATAATCGCTGATAAAGTTTCTGTGTCTGATCAATATGCTGTATGAAGTCTTTAGCAGAACCTTAACAAGACAACAATTAATAAATAAATAAATGAAAAATGCTTATTGTGTGGTTTTACATTTTGTAACAAAGATTACCAATCTGGACT
Organism: Nematolebias whitei; assembly: GCF_014905685.2. Lineage (NCBI taxonomy): Eukaryota > Metazoa > Chordata > Actinopteri > Cyprinodontiformes > Rivulidae > Nematolebias > Nematolebias whitei. Next base: position 8,184,959 of record NC_056500.1, read on the forward strand.
AATGTTGCCTTAAAACTCATAATTTGAGTTCTGTAGTTGTGAGATTAAGTTGTTGTTGTTGTTTTTTTTGTTGTTGTCAAGTGACAGATTTAAACAGGTTTAAAGTAATAAATGTGTTTAAGTAGGAGTTCATTTGAAAACTATAACTAGAGGATAATGATATGAAAAGCAAAGAATAGAAATATTAAAGGAAGGTAAATGTATAAATGTCTTTTAGTTAGTTTTTCATTTTATGAATCTTTTTGTATTCCAGTTTTATTGAACAACTGTTTTTGCAGAGTTCTTGGTTTCTTTAATTTGTAGAAATTAACCTTCACTGAGCTGCACATGACTACAAAGCTACAGTTTGGCTTTATACCATGGATTATAACGTCTAGTTTGTGAGGTAAAATACTTCAGCAAGAAATTTAACTGTGACAAAATAAGATTGCAACCCGACAGCTTTTTATTTTGCAATCCTCTTCTTCAGAGACATTCAAGCATAAACTATTTCTTCTACACACAAGGCCTTGAAAAGAGAAAGATGGAGACTCATCCTGTTCAATGTACAGTATACCCACATTTACACACACAGGACCCCCCCCCCCCACACACACACACACACACACCACATAAACACATGTGAACCAGTGGTGTAGTCTGTGACACGCAGATATACGAAGTATACCCATTAGAACAGCTTGAGAATTTCAGTATACCCACTTAAAAGTGCCCAGTGGTACATGACATATCATTATGCACGTGTCATTGTCAACACATTTGGAACATTTTATAGACACATTGAGTTGGTTCAACCTGTTTTTTATATATAATTAATACTTCTGTACTTTCTAATTAATACTTGAATATGTTTTGCTTTGATACCGTTTTATAAATTAGAAAACGTTTTTAATACAAAGCCAACTGTTGTACAGAGTTCGTTGTTCATTTATTCAAATATCAGAACACATTTGGAAATGTTCAATATGCTTAAAAATCATAATAAATTGACGATTACTTTGTACTAACCGGTGCACTTCAGTTTCTAAGTACAGTATACCCAGTACAAAAAATGTAGACTACACCACTGATTTGAACAAACATGTTATGTTAGTACTGTTGTACTTATGCACATATACACATTTAGTTTTAGCATGTAAAAAGTCCAAATCCAAATAGATTCACAACATAATACTATTGGAGAAACACTCAGCTGTAGACAAATCCATCCATCCATCCATCCATCCATCCATCCATCCATCCATCCATCCATCCATCCATCCATCCATCCATCCATTATTTTTACCCACTTCTTCCTTTTCATGTCGCGGGTTCACTGTTCCCCACGCCCAGCAGTCACTGTGCTAGAGACGGGGTACACACTGGACAAGTCTCATGTCCATTACAGAGACACATGGAGACAAACGAACATTCACTCTCTCACTCTCACTCTCAGGAACAATTCAGAGTTACCAATCAGCCTAACATGCATGTTTTTGGTCTGTGGGAGAAAACCGGAGTGCCCGGAGAAAACCCACGCATGCACGAGAGAACGCGCAAACTCCACCCAGAAAGGCCACCGGCCAGGATTTGATTCAACAACCTTCTCGCTGAGGGACAACAGCTCTTCCAACTGCGCCACCGTTCCGCCCAGTAGCATAATGTCCCAGTCAGACAGATGACTGTGCCTGTAGATGTCTACCAGTGCCAGTAAACTATTCACTTAGACCAGGCAGCTTCAACCACTCAATCACCCATTTATCTCTGCCTGTCTTACCACACACACATGCACACACACCATCCTGACCAGGCAGATGGTTGTGCCACCCCTGCCAAGGCAGTGCAGCAACACACTCTCACACACACATACACAAATAAAGGGGAGGAGAACGTCTGTTTCAGCTGCCTTTCTTTGTCAAAGAGAGGCTGGCGTTGGCCGTGGCCTCCATCAGTCCATCATGCTGCCCTCTCCCTGGGTCACCCCCCTTTCATCCCCACTTGTTACAGTTATAGAAGAATGAATCAGTTGGGAAAGAACAAAAAATACTTAAAAAAGGGGAACAGAGACATTTCTCATTTACATTCTGTCATTTATATTCATCTTGAACACCTGTAGTATTCTGTGGAGTGACATTAGCTCTTGGGTCATGTTACATATGTACCAGTATAATGATACTACATGATAATGGATCAAAATACTTTAAATATAAGATGTACTTTCCCATCTCTTTGCACATTCATATTTTTTTGTCTTGAATTTTTTGTCAGACAAACTCACACTGAGTGGCTTTGAGGCAGAGGGTGTCATCTTCTGGTGACTCTGCAAAAACAATGGGAAGTTTTTTGGCTTTAATGCATTTGAAGAAAATGTACATGTTTCAATAGTGGTAATAATAATAATAATAATAAAAATAAAAACACCCAGCCAAACCTTGAAGTGATTCTTTTATTGTGCCATGGTACTGTTCTTGGCTCTTCGTCAGAACGTTGAGTAGTCATGTATTTGTCTTCACATTACCCGGTGAGAAACTATGACGAGACAAAGATGTTATATCTTTAAATGTTGATAAGGGGGTACTTCTGAAAAACTTCCAACACATTTTCATGTAGGATAGGAAGTGTAGATGTTGCAAAATGAATGAATGGTGGATTATTTTGGGGCCTCTTGCAGCTGTCGCGGTGCTATACCCCGAGGCGGCGCACACACCCAAACACACGTACACAGTGCAAATACAGAAGCCAAACAGGGTTTACAACTAGCACATAAATCACCTTTTCAACAAAGAAACTGACAACTAATCGCAACGGACGAGACAGATCACTGTAAGAATAAATGGCAGTGTACCACGGAGCATCTGGGCATGTCGTATGTGCACGGGTTTCTGCTTGAGTGTGGGTGAGAAACACAACTTCACTCTGAAAACACAGATTACTTCTAAAACTAACTGTACTCTTATTTTTGTATCCCCCCCCAAAAAATCACAGAGTCATCCTTATCCCTGATTCCACCGCACAAATCAAAACATCCTTATAGATTACCCCACACCTTAATCTCCTCTTAATTCTTTAATGTCTTCGTCAAAAGTACAAGCCAGCAGAACCCAGATTAGATTAGCTCCCATTTGAACAACAAAGCATTGCAAACATCCATAAGTACATAATAAAAGATATCTAACTCGCAGTAAAATAAAATTCAGTCAAAATACTGAGTCAACCACTTGCTTCAGATCTGTGAGTTAAATCCAACGTGATTACACCGTGTCGGGGATGTAAGGTGTTTTATGCAACACAAAATATCCAGAATGCAAACTGCATGCAGCATATTATAAAATTGCTAAACTATGAATTTGCATTAGAAATTATTGAAACACATCTCCACAAAATTATGTTTATTCCAGAGAGCCTTTTGCTAGACACTTATTGATGACTGTCCAGAAGGAGTTTAAAGCCAAATTATCATCAACAGAACCAGCTCTAGACGTTTTGGAGCAAAACCTTTCCTGATGACATCGTAGGTGATCACGGTTCTTTAAATAACGCATCATTGACCCTAAACCACTGGAGAACTGCAGAAAGGCAAACATGCAACGCATTGATCCAATAATGTTCAGTGAATTTTGGTTTTATTTTATGCATTTTTTATACTATTTCTTCCACAGAAATTAAAAAAAAAATTCCAACAATGCGGTCAAACATTTACAGATATAGTTGAGTTTGCACATGTCTGCACAGCAATGCAGATTTTGTGCATTTACGTGTGTGCATGCATATCTAAAGTTCGTCAGAGACATGACCAGTAAACCAGTCAACAAAGGGGTTTGGTTCTGGTGGCGTGGTCTCCTCTGTCTATCTCAGATGGAGTATGTTACTACTAATGCCTTCTAAGATCCCTACGACGCTGTCCCAGAAGCCCCCCCTGCAATCCTCTTTGCTCTTTGGGTCCCTAAGCACCTTGGTGCACTGAAGGTGGCTTGCTGAGGATTGTCTTAATCTCTCTTTTTCGTTCAGAAAAGGGCTAAGCCGAGCCGTCACTCTCCCTATCACTCCAAATACCAGTCGGTTACAAGGCTATATATTTTTCCTGCTCTCTTCCTTTTATCGCCTCCTTCAGGTTTCCTGTTTCTTCTCCTGGATCATGGCTCTACATGTTGGTAAACAAATAAATAAATAAATAAAAAGGCAACACAAATAAACAGACTGCTGTAGGTGTTTTATGTGGTCAAGTACAAGTGACTTAAATATTTGATATGAAAGAACGTATCAAGAAACAAGTGGAGTTGTTAAAATTAAAAAAGGCTCTGCTTTCTTCCACTGATGACTAAAACACACTAAAGCCTTGTCCATAAAATAAATTTATTTCTGGCCAATAAATCTCTTTATTTGTCAATTCAAAAAAATATTATTGTAAATGTAACACCATAGAAACATTTTCATTAAAACAGAAATGCCGAACATAAGCCATTTAAGATCAAATTATATTTAATTTCTCATTTAGATTATTTTTTGTAATTTTTTTAATGGGTTGTTTGAGACATTCTTTGTGCTTCTTTAGGATTATTCTGTCCTTCTAAGGTTTTCATTTTGACAAATGTGACTGCTTGCAATAAACTTTGACCCTTTTTGCAACATTGTATTTATTTTGTGCTTGCTTGTTGTAGATATGTTCTTTATTTTCTGTAATGTCTCCAGTCACTGAGCAATAGGAGTTATTAGAAATATCTTCTGTCCATCGGTCCATGTACCGTAAACTTGAAAAATAAGTGAAATGTTAATTTCCAGTTTGGTGTGTGGCTACAGTTAGACATAAAGTTTCCTTTAGAAAATTGGGTGCCACATTAAAATCCACACTGGCTGCCACTATAAATGTCCGTCTGTGTTGTGAGCGGGAAAACTTTCAAAATAAATGAGGCACTGACTTCCATTTTGGTATATGGCTACATCTAGGTGTAAGAAATGCCACTTTCAACAATTGGGTTGCCAAGACTAAATCCAAGATGTCCACTGCTTAATGTGTGTGTGCTTATATTGCTTAAAAATATAGTTTCCTCAAATGTCTGGGGTGATCCTTGGGGGGCCAAAGATTAATCTATGGTGGCCAAGGCCACCATTGGCCACTCCTTCAACCCATCATTGCACCTGATTGTGGATAAAATTGCTCCCCCCACTCACCAGGATAAAATCAATTAAAAAAAAAATCTCTACCTACTTCTATTTTTATACACATTGTAACTCTTACACACTTGAATATCTGGAACCAAAACATTAAGGTTTACTTCCATTCCTTGTTCATCACTGGTACAGAAAAGCACTCACCTCAAAAACTGTCAAAACATTCACTGTTCAAATCTTTCAGTGAAGTATACACGTTATCATTTTCATTACTTTTTTCTCTGTCCAAACAGGTCTCACTTGTAAATGAGTCTTCGAGGCTCAATGTGATTTATATGTATAAATAAAGGTTGAATGAATGAAAACCACTTGTATCCATTGTTATTTTATTCTTACCTCTTATGGCTGTTTTGTACTTTCTTTAACATACAGTTCAACATAACTCTAGGATGAAAACTTCCCTATTGCGTCCCAGAACTTGTGCCTGGTAGTCAAGCAGATTTTTTTTTTTTTTTTTACATCAGAGCTATTCAACAAAACTGCCAACAAAACCAAAGTTTAAAATCCTCTGTTACCTTTTAAATGTGTTGATTTTATTGCATTGAATCATAAATGCAATAACCAGAAACCAAAACCCAAACCCACACCCCCCAAATGTTATTATTATTATTTTATTTTTTATGAAGTGGGCCAGATTGAAGCCACCTGCAAGCCAAAAATGGCCCACGGGCCACCAGTTGAATAGCCCTATTTTACAACATTAAATCACATTTTACATATGAAATAGAAAACAGTTTCTTTCTTTGACTGGTTTTTAAACTGTTGATGGTTTTTCTACTTTTGCATCAGCTTTGCAAAGCTGAAGTTACAGACTTTTTGTTGTGTTAAGGTCACTTTAAGGTTGCACAAATCATTTATGAACATTATAAACTCTAAAATCAGCAACAACAACAAGCCATTGTTTATTTCCCATCTTAACCAGCAAATCCAGTGCCTGTCGTTTTGTCTCCTGTGTTTTGGCATTTTTGGGATGTTTTTGGCAGAGCTGCTATTAGCCTTCTTGTTAATCCCCTCAGAGAATCAACTCATTAGAACATTAATCACTGGATTCTAATTACCTCTGTCTCATACTGTTTCTAATTCAGGTACTTAGACGAGCCAGCCCTCTCTGAAGCCACAAGGGAAAAGTTACAGTGAAACGGAAAAAAATAAATAAAATAAAAATTCCAAACTGCTTTTCATACAGTAGAAATCTTGCATTCTTAAAAACATTTCTGTTCAATAATAATAATAATAATGAATTTATTTTGTATTGCACTTTTCATTAACAGAAATCTCAAAGTGCTACAAAGTGCAACTAAAATCAATGATAAAATTACGTAAAATCAGTAATAAAATCAACTGAAATAAATGATCAAATCAGCAGATGATTGTGTTTCATTGTGTTGAGAATAACTCACAGTGGTGACCCCTGAACAGGAACAGCCAAAAGAAGATTTTTTTAATATAATTTACAATTAAAGAGATTAATAAAAAGAACAGTAAAAAAAAGTACTTAATAAAAAAAAGTGTTCACATCAAACATTGAATAAAACCTTGATATTATTTCATTTAAAAAAAGTGGCAATGCACTTTCAGGTAGACAACAATATTTTTTGCACCTGTGCTCTGAAACTGGTTAACTTCCATTTACATAACCAGTCAGTGGAATAATCAAAACTTTCCCAGTGGGGGAAAAAATAATAGATACATTTTTGGTGCCACCAATGTACACTTACTACACGTCTTTTCTTTTAATTAAGAGCAACTTCTTCTATTTTAATTGTTCCAAAACAGTCAGTTTGAATTAAATAATTAAATACTATTTAATAATTAGTTTGATTTTTTTTTTATGGAATAAAACAGGACAATATTATTTATGGGGTAGAGGTAGGGCAGCCGACCTGGGACCAGAAAGCCGTGGTTCAACTCTCTGCCATTCCCACATGCTGTGGTGCCCCTGAGCAAGACATCCAATTCCCAATTTGCTCCATGTGCACCTACAAAGCTGCCCGCTGCTCCACCTGGGTGTATCTCAGATGTGTTGGGTTAAATGCAGAGAATTAAGTTTGTCATGTACGGAAACACAACGATGACAACACATCGCACTTTTTTAGCAAATGATCACTTGTGGTGAATATTGACGTGAGTAATTTGTGTTGCTGCTTAAAATAATGATTATTTCCCAGTTTAAAAACCTGCTTGTCATTTTCTACCTTTTAGTTTTGAATGTTTCGGGAAAAAAAATCTCATGGGATTCTGAGTTTTCTATTATTTGTCAGATTAAGACAGAAGAGCACCACCTGCTGAACCTGCTTTACTCCCTTGAATTCTTGCTAGTTTCAATTTCATGTTTATTTTGTGCCACTTTAAAAATCAAATTCATGCAGACTGGGATTTTTGTAATTCAGAACTCTGCAATAAATGATTACATTTTGTGTCAGCGGGGCATTTTGCCAACTCTTAAAAGATGTGTGTGTGTTTGAGAGAGAGAGAGAGAGGGTGTGTGTGTGTGTGTGTGTGTGTGTGTGCGTCAGCTGGGAGGACACTTCCTGCAAACAGGCCGGAGCAGGTCCTGGCAGCTAGGGGAGGAAGGAGGATGGCAGTGAGCCGTGGAGGTGCAGCTCCTTCAGAGTCCACGGGACCACACAACAAGACAACACACTCCTTCCTTCTCTCCTTTTTTTTTTTCTCGTCTTTCTTTCTTTTTTCCCCTCTATCTTTGTGTCTCTCTCTTCCTCCTATCTTAAGTGGAAACAGAATTTGAAAAGCAGCAAGTTTTCATATTCTGAGTGCTTCACTACTGATTGGACTTGATACCCCAAAGCCTTTTCTTGGCTTAACGGTCTAAAAGCATCACTTTAAATTTTAGGTGTTTGTGCGTGTGTGTGTGTTCTGGGTGGAACTTTTTAGCTGTCACCTACACAGAACCTATGATGCAGGGTCTTAGTGGTTTCTTCTTACGGCTGAGTGCACAGGACACACACACGTGCGCAGCAACACACACATACACACAGCGTTGACAGGTGGAGGTAAACGAAGCAGAACTCTGCTAATCCACCTCTGCCTGGGAGAGACCAAGCAAGAGGTGAAGTAAAAAAAAAAAAAGTGACGTGAGGGGTAGCAATGTTTGCTTGAACACAACAATCGCACTAAATGACACATCATTAGAAACGTGTTGTGTAGTCACCTGCAAAATACCAGACAACTTCAAACCCCCAGAGTTGGAAGTGTGAAAAACATCCAGAATAAAAAAGATGGTTCCTCCATTTACTTTTATTTATGATCTAATGCTTCATGCTTTGCTTTATTGTCTTCATTACATTTTTTGTCAGTTTGTTATCAAGTTTTCTATTTTCACACAACTACCGGTACAAATTGTCGTGGTAAAGATTTCATCAAAGTTTAACAATGTTGTTATTTCTGTGTTTTAGCACAATAATAGTGCTTTACAAAAAGACGCTCTTCCCATGTGCTTTTACCTCCTATTGGTGATTTTGATGGTTTGGAAAGAACTAACTCCATTTTTTGGCACAAAAACATTTCGGATCCCTGCAAAATAATTTAATGTGATGAGTCAAACATTGTCGTGTTTTGGATCCAGACTACCTGTAAATATTAAAATGCTAACTAAATAGAAGACGTGTAGTCTTTTTATTATTGCTGTACTGCCCTTTAGCCAATCAAAGGATTTAATTCCCAACTTCCCCATAGTTTTATCTGGTTATATTATGTAGAAAAGAGAAAATGGTGTGTCCTAAAACCAGGGGTGGAATTAACAAATGACAGATATTCATATTATTATAATTAAGTACAATAGATTTTTTTGGGCACTTGTACTTTTATGAGTATTGCTTTCAAGTGTGTAATTTTACTTAAGTACAATTCAAACTGTGTAATCTACTTTGCTATTTTACAAATCAGAAGTCGCTACTGAGTACGGCTGCAATTTGAATTAATATTCAAACTGTTCATCTGCATCTTTGTAGCCAATAAGGCTCTCGGATCACGAACGCACCAATTACCCATGACGTAAGCAAAGGACAACTCTGTAGCGTAAAGAGTCATTTATGGATCAAAGATTTGGAAACAACACCAAAATGGAGACAGAGGACACTGTCAACAGAGAAAATGATGAGGTAAAGGGTGAGGACGAGTGGCCGTGGTCGTACCTGGAGGAATGTTTCATGTACAGAGGGTGAAAAGGAGACAGAGTCCAGATGTAAACTTTGTTTGATCTCTACAGTGAGAGCAGCTTCAAGACTTCAGCATCTAATCTTAAAAAACATAATGCAGTATACGAGGTTTTACAGCCTGCATGATATTGTTTTTTATTGTTTGTATGTGTGGGTTATTAGTTTGGCTAAGTATGCAAAGATCTTGGATGCCTGGTACTGAAACAAGACGGAGCTTCTGAGCGTTTGAGAAATGTACTTTGAATGTAGCTGTTATATACAGTAAAACATAATTTGGTTAAAAAGTAATTAATGCTCTGAATAGTTTTTGAGAAGAATACTTTGTACTTTTACTTAAGTATTTTTATAACACTAGTACTTTTACTTATAATTGAGTACAATTTAAGCAATGTAAGAGTACTTGTACTCGAGTACAAATTTTCAGTACTCTTTCCACCTCTGCCTAAAACTGAAGTGATCTGAAGTCTCTCAGTTCATAGTAACTATTTGGAAAACCTTGTTAGGTGAAGTTTCCTAATTAAAAACAACGTTGTAAAGCTTTAAGTCAACAGAAAATAAAACATCCTTTATGAGCATGCTCATTTAGGTGCCGCATCAAAACATTTACATACAAACTGGATTCATTATCTGTTGAAACAACTCGGTCCAGAATTGATCGTGGATTTGAGAAGAAACCGAATTAAACACGTTTTATACAAAGTAGTTACAGCAGCTAACATATAGCAGTTACTGTTGTTATTTTTTGCTCAGTTTCAACGTTTAGAAGCAACAACTTTTCAAAGAGTTCATGCAGGAGCTCGTGAAACAACATATGTCTGCATGTCAAGCTCAATGTCTAAATGCGTTTACGTACGCACGCACGGTTGACGAGCAGTCAGATGTTATCGTGCCAGCTTTGCTGTCTTGTGTTTCTTCAGGTGCTCTTCAGCAAGTCAGACCATGCAGCTCACCTGCCCTGTCTGCCCTGATGCACATATGCTCTCTCTCTCTCTCTCTCTCACTCACTCACTCACTCACTCACTCACTCACTCACTCACTCACTC
>NC_056500.1:8195334-8279378 GCF_014905685.2 Nematolebias whitei
ACTCACTCACTCACTCACTCACTCACTCACTCACTCACTCACTCACTTTTTCAGCAGCTTTGATGTTTGCACATTTAGCTTTGCAATCTTAAAGAAATATAGTCTTTCAGCTTCTTCATCACTTCGCCCTCTTTTTACCGTCTCTCCTTCCAATTTCTTATATATTTCCATTTTTTTAATGCTGCCGTCTTCATCTTTCTTCTGCCCCACTCACCCCACCGCTATTACTTCTTCCTCCCTTTCCCCCTTTTTCCTTTCTTCCTTCAATCATTCCGCCCTCACACCTCCCCTCCTCTTGTTTTAAGTGAGTGTCATCAAGCTCACAGATGTTTTGCACCATTTTACCGTCTCCCTTTCGCACACACCCATGCACAACGCAAACTCACACACATCGAAGGGGCTGCTGGTGTAATCATGTCATGTAAATTACCAGCATACCAAGAGGCCTCTTCACCTGCAATCAGCCTCGTGGTGCTTCAGTCCAACGCACTTCCAACACGAAAACTTTCTCCCTAAAACGAAACTAGGGGAAAATGTTCTGCTCTTCTAGGAATCTAGTTAAAAATATATACATTTTTATTTTATTTTAGTGGGGTTTTTAAAAAAAATACGTGTGCTATGGTCAGATGGGGGTAAAATGTGACTTTTAGGAGACTTGACAGTTAATTGATTCCTAAATCCTCTTTATGTTCCAGCAACATAACTTATATGCTGGAAAATCCCACAAGTGTTGCCTGTATATTGGTTTTTGTTTATGCAAACACTATTTAAAAAAACTTTACACCAATATCACTTTTTACAAGCAGGTAAATGTGATGGATGGATGGTATTTCTGCGATAAGTGTCCACATGTTACAGCTTGATGCTGCTGCTAGTTGTGATCAAAAACACACAGTTTAAAGCAAATGATTGAGAAATGTAAATTAACGGCAGTTTAACGGTTTAATAAGACGGTGTTCACATAACCTGCTGTAAAATTTTCTAAGTTGGAGTATGCTAAGATGACAGCAGTCTATGTTGGTTTTAGCTGTGCTTGGACTAGCCTTTAGCTCATAAATTTGTTGAGAGAAAAAAAAATCACACCAGGGCTGCCAATATCCATCCATTAATTATCTTGACCCACTTCTTCCTTTTCGGTCACAGTGGTCACTGGTGTCCATGTAAATGGTAAATGGACTGTACTTGTATAGCGCCTTTCCATCTTATTTCAAGATACTCAAAGCGCTTTACACTGCAATCTGTGTCCTCATTTACCCATTCATACAGCACTCTACTAGATCTCTTCAAAGCTAATTGAACAAATCATTCTAAAGAGACTAATCAGTGTTTTATCACATTCATACACTGATGGGACACACATAGGAGGCAACGAGGGGTTCAGTGTCTTGCCCAGGGACACTTCGACATGTGACTGCTGGTGGATTCGAACCCCCAACTCTCGCATTGGAGGACGACTGCTCTAACCACTCAGCCACAGCCGCCTCATGTCCAGCCATCACTGTGCGAGAGGTAGGGGACACCCTGGACAGGTCGCAAGTCCATCACAGGGACACATAGAGACAAACAACCATTCACTCTCTCACTCACACTTAGGGACAATCGAGTTACCAATCAGCCTAACATGCATGTTTTTGGTCTGTGGGAAGAAACCGGAGTATCTGGAGAAAACTCATGCAAGAACATGCAAACTCCACCCAGAAAGGCCCCGAGCCAGGATTTGAACCGGGGCGACCAGCTTGCTGAGAGGCGGCAGCTCTACCAACTGCACCACTGTGCTGCCCGGCTGCCAATATTAAGACAGATGATAACTTTTGGCAACGTATCCTACTTGAACTACTGGTGGCTGTGGCGGAGTGGTTAGAGCAGTCGTTGTCAAATGCAAAAGTTGGAGGTTCGATTCCAGTAGCTGTCACATGCCGAAGTGTCCCTGGGCAAGACACTGAACCCCTCATTGCCTCCGATGTGTGTTCCATCGGTGTATGAATGTGATAAAGCACTGATTAGTCTTTGTATAGATCTAGTAGAGTGATGTATGTATGGGTAAATGAGGGCACAGATTGTGCTATAAAGTACTTTGAGTGTTTTGATAAGATAGAAAGGCGCTGTATAAGTACAGTCCATGTACCATTTGTAAATATCTAAACAAATGCTTTAAATTAAATGTTCACTGATTAATATTTGCTGCACATAATACACATGAAGCAACACACAAATAAATAAAAAGCATTTGATTTGAAGTTTTGTGGAGAAAAAGAAAGATTTTGAACTAATGGGATTTTTTTCAAAGTTTGAAAGCAAGACAAGTCAGCAAGTAAATTTTTAACTGCCTGCTTTTTTACAAACAGTTTGTGTTTGGCGTCAGGTTATGAGTGTCTTGGTTATTGCTGTTTTTGTGGTTGTTGTTGCCACTTTCTGCAATTTACAAAAGCATGTTGTTGTCCTTGTGTGAACAGGCAAATTACACATCTTCCCACTGCGTTTCTAAAGTAAATTAATTAAATGAATCATTTTCCTGTGGGTCACAGAGTGACAACACAATTCTCTGAATAGATGCAGCAAAAAGGACAGAGACATCGTTCATTATCAGAAACTAGACGTAACTTTTAAAAAGCACATGGAAGCATCAACTCTTGCCCTAGATTGTTAGTCTCACAGGGTTTGAAAAGAATCATGAAATTACAGCAACACTTTAATTAACAGGAAGAATCAAAACTTCCAATGTTTGTCTTGGTGTTATAATTATGTTTTTTTTAAGCTTTTGTTGCTTTTTTCTTGGTAGTAACCTAAAAACATGGAACGACATGTTTAAAATGCTGAATGAGGATTGTTCAACCTATTAAGTATTTTCTAAGGATCAACATCTGACCTTAGTGACCTTGCTTTTGCAAACTTACATAAAAATAGAGTTTACGCAGCCATCCACATGATTTTACCTCTGAAAACACTTTATAAGTCATTATCCCATCTACACCTCTAATGCTGATGTAAGCCAAATCTCAAGATAAAGTTTAACTTCTTGCTGCTCCTTAATGAGATCTACTTTCCTGGCCACAATCATTTTGCAAGAGAAGGTGTCAGTTTTCAAATAAGGGATATCTTTCATTTTGGAGGGAAACACTTTAGCCTCTGTGTCTCAGACTGCTGCCAAATCCAGTCGAGCTTACTGCACTTTACCTGCCACTGGCCATAAAGCAAGTGCAGCTTAAAATGTGACAGGCTTGGCAAGGCATAAATAAGGATTAGCTGTTTGTCATATGTGTAACATAGAATAGCAGCCACACGTCTTAGTTGAATATAAAGTGCTACTCAGCATTTTCTGTCAGCTGAGAATGGCTGGAACATGGATTAAATTGGAAATAAAATATTTAAAGTTGCACCAGTTTTGGTGGAGCATTTGTAAATGAGTTGAAGCACCTGATAACCATAGGACATACAATTTAAATCTTTATTTTATGAGTCTGTACAACATAAAAATCCACTGAGCAACTTCAGCAAAAGGAGCAGGAAGCAGCGTCTCACATTGAAACCTGAATTATAGTTTGTAGTATAAATGTTTCTCATTGACTTTATTTTTGTTATTATAGTCACAACAAAGATGCATCTGTAAAACTGTTCAGCTTTTTTAATTGTCTGGTTTGTTCTGTTTGGAGTGCAATCTCACACGTCTAATTAAAATACAACCAGGCATGACTCGCGAAACCTAAATTGGTACGAGACAAGACTCAGGAGTAGAAAAGTGAACAGCGTTTATTATTTACAGTGACAGTATTCACAGAAGATCTCCTGGAAACCCGAGGAGGAAGGATAAGGTCAGGCGGGTCTTGAATGTTGATATCGATCCAGTTTGTTTCTCTTACAGATTTGGATGTGGTGGTGAGGCACAGAGTTGGATCCAGAAAGAGCTCCAGAGATGAGGAACCAGGCAGGGCAGGCAAGTGACTGCAGAGCAAAGCACAAGGAATGAGGAACAGGATGAAGGAGAACCAGGACTGGACGGGACCAAAGGAGGCAGGACAACTGTAGGCACAAAAAATAAGGTAAGTATCTGAATTATCCTCAGTAATACTGGCCATCGGCATAAAGGACATAATGCTCCAGCGAAGAGTAGCACTCGACTGCAGCCTTATGTAGTGCAGGATCTCATCAGGTGGATGGCCGACAGCTGGTGGGAATTAGCGGCCATCTTGGAGAGGAAAGCTGCAGCCACAACCAGCTTCTGCTCATTCCAGTTCCTTACAGCCATCTACCCAAGTGATTGCACATTGAACACCAGTTTAGTAACTTTGAAAACTTGGTCACTGAAACCGATGATCAGAAAACCCCAAAAAGGTTAAAAACAAAACAACTGGACTTTATTTGTAACTGAAGACGTTTCGCTTCTCATCAGGAGTTTTCTCAATTCAAAGAAACGAGGAATGTGGGATTCAAATTCTAAATGATGATCAGAAATTTTTTTTTGAGTTGAGCTCTTTTTAAACTCAATGGATTCCTTTTAGTTTTGCACTTTTTCTATGGAAGATTAAAAAAAAAAGAAAAATATATATTTTAGTAACTGCAATAGATTTATGGAACTCTACAAACATGTTAAACATCTCCTGCTTTCCTAATATTTAGTTCCCAACCACTCAGATGTTCTTGTATCATTTTAAAATGGTCTTGATCAATAGCTCTCCAGACTTTTGTTTGAGGCTGAATGTAATTATTTACCAGTCAGGTGCTCGGTTTGCGGGTCAGAAGTTACTCTGTTTTTCAGCCTATAAATTACACGTTTGTGTGTGTGTGTGTGTGTGTGTGTGTGTGTGCATAATTTGCATGCCCTGCGGCTCATACACCAATGCGACTTATTTATGTTTTTTTCCCATATTTATAAATTAATTTTTGGCTGAGATATGACCGTTTTCATTCATTCTGACTGAAAATATCGAACACTACCATTTTCAGAAGCTAGATGGCACTCGAGTATTATGGCATGCCGTTGTATCAAGTAATAGGTAAAAGTGGATATTAATTACATAATTGGCTAGATGCCATCTTGGTCCTGATTGCCTGGAGCAACCATCAAATCAACATCATTTTGCTGTGCCGCCCCGACGAAACGCAGCTAATTTGACCATTGAAGTGCATTTATTAAGTAAAAGTTCAACTGAGACACACATTTGCTAAAAGTCAAGCAAACAAACAATTGTTTTTAGGTGCTTATTTTGTTAGATTTCAAAGAAATGCGCAGCGTTCCTCCTTCCTGATTTCCTCCCTATCTGCACGCTCCCGGAGCACCAAGGCAACGAATACCTTTGAAATGCAACTGATTTAAAGTGCATTTATTAAGGAAAAGTTAAACTGAGACTCACCTTTGCTTTAGTTTCAAGCAAACAAATAATTGTTTTTAAGTGTAAATCTTGTTAAATTTTTGTTAACGTCCTCCCGTGCTCGCTCCCGCGGCCGCCATTTGGCAGCCAATCGATTTTTGGCACAACACCGGCCCACATTTCCATTTCAGGTGATGCATAATAGATGTGAATTATACGGCGAAGTGACGTATTTATGGATTTTTTTCCACTTTATTAGATATATTTGAACTGATAGGACTTGTACGGCAATGCAACGTGTACAACGGAAAATATGGTAAATTAAATGACAAAACATGCATGCGGGTTCTCTAATCTGTGAGGTAAAACAAATTTAATACAATGTTCCTGTCATGTAGAACATTTGTAATGCTGTCACCATCTAATACACATCTTCATGTAAGCCACTTGACCCACAAGTTATGCACCTGTGTGTCTTTCTCAGACACACACGTGCACACTCATAACCACCACGCACACTTATAGCTAAATTCAGGCTCATTCACTTGGGTGGGCCTGTCTGTCTGGCAGTAGTGTGAGGATTAGAACAGAGATTAGGTTGACAAAACACATACAACAACAAGAGGAAGTCAGAGTTGTGCATGTGTGTGAATGAGAGAGAAAAAGAGGGAGGATGAGAGAGAAAAACAGAAACGGAGAACTTGTACATATTCACTTGTTCAGCATTTTGTGTGCGAGCCCAGCTTGTTTTCGAGGAAACTCCCAGACGAATCACCTTTGCACTCTTTTCTAAGTCATCCATCCATTCAAGGCAAATCTTGTATTAATCCTTTCAGTTAACATTGCGTTCCATTCAAATCTGGCTTTAAAACCTTCTGCTAACGGTGGATGCCATTTAAGTCAACTCATTCACAATAATTTTACAGTGAATCCAGACAGGAAACGGCAATTGTTTCTTCAGCCACTTCAGACTCACCTGAACTTTGTGCCCTCAGACTAATATTAGACTTAATCCCGGTTCAGTACGCCCTATCCTGACGCACCCTTAGTCTGACATTTTCTATGGGTTCACAAGTGACAGCAAAGCATGAGGTGATGTCCTGGAAGTTGTTAAATAACTTAAGGCTGTTTTGCTCTTTGATGCAAAACAGGAAGCTACGCAGTTGGCACCCTGACAGCGGATGTAAAAACTGTCATCTGAGCATGACAGGGAGAAAATTAAAACAGAGCATGTGTAAATTGAAATGAGAAAGGAACAGGATGTAATGTTGAGGTGTAGTAACGTTTGAAGTTGATGATTACCCTTCAATCAACATAAAAAAAAAAAAATGAAGATGGCCTGATGAAAAAAGAATGCCGCTAACATTCTCATCTTTCATCACAAATTATAATGGATTTTAAAATGCTGCATGCACACCTAACGTTTTCTGTATATGAACCACACGCTTCGTTTTTGTCTTTAAAAGGTTCAGAGAAAAGTAACTTGATTAAGTTTACGCTAGTATGTTTGTATCACTGAACAGGATACTTTGGCTCAGACATTCCAGCAGTTGTTGAGGGATCCTCTAAACCACGGGTGTCAAACTCACTTACAAAAAAGGGGCCAAAATTAAAAACTTGGTTTAAGCTAAACCATTTTCAGAAACTACAGAAACCCAACATCTTCTCTTGGCCACAGGTTCCTCAACAAGAGTTTGATTGGTCTCATTTGATATTCTCTGTTGTGCTTTCCACGTCATAATCAAAGATGACTAAAAACATTCAAGTGATAAAAGCATTTTACGTTTAACACATCATCTTGGGGGCCAGAGAAAATGTCATTGAGGGCCACATTTGGTCCCCGGGCCTTGAGTTTGACATATGTGCTCTAAACATACAATTTATACTTAACTGCACTTTAACTACTGTACACCTAAATATCTAATAAAAAAATATGTTCTTATAAGGGAACTGTGCGTAAAAATATATTTTTTACTTCTTTGTTTTGTTGTTTAAAGATAAAAATAAACAGGCAGTCGAGTTTCAATAAAGTTTCGAACTTGATGATTCAACATTCTTGTGAGATATAAGTTGGCGCGTGAGTTATTTAGTTTCTCTTATTTTATTTCTAACAAAACAGTTTATTTTTGTTGTGTCTGTGTTCCTTCTCGTCACAACATAGTTTGCAACTACTTGTGCCATGCCTTTAAAATATTCAGTTATGAGAGGAATGGTGAAAATATGACAAATGATCGGTTGATTAATGGAGGTGTTCATTTGAACTGTGCAGGGCTGGTTCAGTTACAAACATCCAATCAAGAACTCGTTTCATTAGCAGCTGCTGATGAAAATAGTTTTTTTGTTTACATTAAATTATTTTTGAGATCACCCCCTGAGAGGGACAGAATGGTGGTGCAGTGATTAGAGCAGTCGTCTCACAGTGTAAAAGTTTCAAATTCACCTCCTGGCCTTCTGTGAGGGGTTTGTATGTTCTTCTTATACACACTCAGAATTGTGGGAGATGGTTGTTTGTCTCTGTGTCTCTGTGATGGACTTGTGTCTTGTCCAAAGTGTGCCCAGCCTCTCACACAGTGACTGCTGGAAAATTAGGTTATAAAGTAGATGAATAGAAGAGATATCTCATCTAAAAATGATGCAGAAAAACTGGTCCATGCATTTGTCACGTCTAGACTGGACTATTGCAATGGTTTTTTTTATCTGGGTGTTCAAATACTTCTTTAAAAAGTCTTCATTTAATCCAAAATGCTGCTGCCAGAGTCTTAACTGGAGTTAGTAGGAGAGATCATATCTCTCCAGTTTTAGCTTCTCTCCAATGGTTCCCTGTCAAATCCAGAATTGAATTTAAAATCTTACTTCTAACCTACAAAGCTCTCAACAACCTAGCTCCATCTTATATTACAGATCTTATTGTTCCATATTTTCCTAACAGAGCACTTCGCTCTCAGACTGCAGGTTTAATTGTGGTTCCTAGAGTTTCCAAAAACAGAATGGGAGGCAGAGCTTTCAGTTATGAGGCTCCTCTGTTGTGGAACCAACTTCCAGTTTCTGCCCATGAGGCTGACACATTGTCCAGTTTTAAGACTGGGCTTAAAACTTTCCTTTTTGATAAATCCTATAGTTAAGGTCGGCTTGAGCTGCTATAGGATTAGACCGCTGGAGGACAAACCAACCACATCTTTTTTCACTCTGCTACTGTCTTTACTTACTCTGCTCAACCTGTTTGTTATTTATAATTATTTTTTCTATTCTTGACATGTGCACCTGCACCTACATCTGGACCTGCCGTTCTGTGTTAGCTTCTCTCCTTCCTGTCCTCTCAACCAGCCGGTCAAAGCGCAGATGGCCGCTTGTCCTGAGCCTGGTTCTGCTGGAGGTTTCTTCCTTTTAAATGGGTGTTTTTCCTTTCCACTGTTGCCACTGTGCTTGCTCAGAATGAGAGACTGTGACAAAGTGAAGATTCAACATGTCTGCTGGCTTCCTTAGACAGAGAACTTTACTAATTGGCCAACAGTTTTCAGTCAAGTTATCTGAACAGTTTCTTTTTGTGTGCGTGTGTGTGCGCGTGCGTGCGTGCGTGTGTGTGTGTGTGTACCGAAACGTTTCACCTTCCATCCAGAGACCATCTTAGCACCAACATAACTGGTTTGTTCCTCTTTGGAGTAAGTTGTTGGGGTAAGAATCAGTTTTGTGTTGTGCGTTTCCTTGACTGATGAAGCCTTCTGGATGGAAGCTGAAACGTTTCAGCACACACACACAACAAAGAAGAAGAAAAAAGAAACTGTCCAGATGACCTGACTGAAAATTGTTGGATTGTATACCTGGATTATTGAGCATGGACTTTGTTGGTTTACTAATTGGCTTTTCTATATATATTAATGTTCCTGTAAAGTGCCCCGAGACAACTTTGTTGGGATTTGGCGCTATATAAATAAACTGAAGTGAAGTGAATTGAAAGAGAACATTTTACTAAATTACACAATAAACATATATGTAAAACATTTGTTGTTCTTTTATTCTCTATGGTGAGTACGTAGACTTCCGTCAGACAAACCTTTTTAACTGATTTATTGATGCACGTGAGCCTGTTTTGATACATCAGGTCAGAGATAAGGTCAGCGCTGTCAGTCAAGACAAATGTCGGCATAAAGCTTTATCTGTCACTGGAGTCTCTGTCAACAAACCGCTCAGGACTGAGTTCATTCCAAGCAGTCTGGTTTGAAGGTGTGTGTGTGTGTGTGTGTGTGTGTGTGTGGGAATGAACCAGTTGATGAGGCGTGTGGGAGGGAACTGTAGTCGTGTTGTAAAGGCAGGTAAACACATTCCTGGCTTTCTCTTTATCCTCTGTGTGTCTACTTTTACTCAAATGAAAAGACAAAGACATTACTGGTAAACTAACCTGACAGCTGTAGCTGCAATATTTGCTGCCAAAATTAAATACATTCAAAAGTTTTCACTTCTCCAGTCAATTCATAAAAGTCACCAAAGACAGAAACAAGAACATGCTGACCATTACATCCGTTAACTCTTTGTGAGTTTAATAATGTTCAAAGTAAGATTTTTATGGCCTGCAGTGTGTATATGGTGTGATATGTTTTAATTATGCAATAATAAACTGTTCCCCAGAATTGTGTTTAACCTACGATATAAAAAAAAATGCAAAAGCAGTGTTTTCATCATAACTCAACTGAAACAGTCTACGATATGTTTTTATTTGTTTCCGTAAATGTTTCAAACTGAAGTAGGCCTCATTATTTTTGGGCAGTAGTTGTGCTGGCAGAACCAAACTCAGGAGGAATATTTCAGAAGTAAAAAATAAAACTCTACTTGCTTATTTTATTTTATTTTTTCCCTTGACTCATTATAAATGGCCTTCTTCTTTCAGCTGTTCCCTTCTTCAGGGGTCGCCACAGAGAACTAACTCGCATGAAGACTTGGCTATTGTTTTTACGCCAGATGTCGGAGAGCTGCTATCTAGGGCACCCGGGGGAGCAGCTGGTTGGGGTTGAGGGCCTTGCTCAATGGACCAGAGTGGGGCAAATGAGGGTGGAGACAGGTGTGGGTGTTTAACCTTTTCCTCCCACATTTTGATGTTGTCGGTCTGGGGAGTCGAACCGGCGACCTTCCAATCACAGGCCCACCTTCTCTAACCTCTGCACCACCGCTCCCCACACTCATTCTAACTTACCTAAATCACAGAAATCCAAACTCCCATTCTGAGTTGAGGTGTGAATGAAAATGTCTTCAGAATAGAAGTCTAGTTGTTTCATTTTCTAATTTTATTTTGGATTTGTTTCATTCTAGATGACCGAGAAACTTCACCAGCACACTTACTATCAGGTTAATCATGAATGTAGTACTCCCTACCACCTTGTGCATGTGCATATTGTCATTTTCAAATTTGTGCATTCTGCATCTTTTTGGATTATTTCATGTCTTTTTCTGTACAGTAGTCCCTCATTTATCACGGGGGATTTGTACCCTGGAGCCCCGCGATAAGTAAAACCCCGTAAAGTAGGAATAGTAGTACAAGTAGTAATAAGATAAATTGCGATATACGGTATATATCGCGATATTCAAACATCTGCTAAGTTCATGGCACAAACCAACATAGGCATGTTCCTGTTTTTAGTATTTTACATCACTTTATAATGTAGCTGTTTTATTTCCAGTTTTAATATCATTTTCTTCCATTTATTTATTTTTTTCAGTTTATATGCTTTCTTTTATGATTGTCTACTGTTGTTGCCATTCTTTGTTAAAATCAGCTCTCTCTTGTAAATGAGTCCCAGAGGCTCAGTGAGACTAACCTGTATAAATAAAGGTTGAATGAATGAATGAATTACTGCATATCTTGTTACAATAAATAAATAAATACATAACGGTGGAGGACTTTTGTTTATGTTGTTCCAAAGATGTTGTCATGATGCTGAGTATATTCTTGTGTCCATACATCTTCCAGTCCCCCTGCTTGTGTTTAACCTCAGCTCTTTCAAGCCCTTTGTGAGGATGTATTGTCTGGGCCAGCGACAGAAGTGGTTTGAGGAGGGGCGGAAGTTTTCCGGAAAGCATTTGTCCAGAGTGAGGGTGTCTGTGCCCGGAGACTAAACAGGTTCTCAGAGAGTCGTACTCCAGGTCAGGAGACAAACAAATGAAAACAGACTCAATATAAAATCATTGTATTTAAGGTCTGAGAGTTTATCTAATGTCTATTCAAGTTTATGTGTGTACTTATTACAGAAATGCTCATGTTTCGCCCTATATTTTATGTTTATCGATTTTATGTTTTGGACAGCTTTACAAAGAAGGTGTTTATTTGTTTATTATTAATCACATATTAAATTTTGAAGGTAGAGGCAGTTTTTTTTACAGCTAAAAGTTAAAGCTTGAAAACAATGCTTTATAAGTATTTGATTTTTTTATTGTTGCTGCTGATTAAAAAGGTCAAGGAACACTCTTCCTTTTATTGTTGCTTTTCAGTAGTTTTCTGCATTCCCATTTATCCACAGATACTCAACATTTTCATAATGCCGATGTTTTTATCACTTCTCAAAGAAAAGACTTTTCAAGTTTTGACCTTGGCATCTCACAGCTTTTCTCTTTTTCATGCCATCTAAAGTCTTCCAACATCCACATAAGAACTTTTTGTCTATCTGTCCCTTTTGAGAGAGCTGGAGAAAAGTTTTTACTACATTTAACGTTTTTTTTCTCATAAATCTTCATATTTTAAATACTTTTCTTTCGTTCCCTGACTTCTGGGGTGGTCTGCACTGATCTCTTAAATCTGACACACCAGTCAAAACACCACAATCTGTGTGTGCAAGCGTGTGTGTAGTCGTGAGGGCATGTTTCACTACTCATAACACATGAACAAGGATTTAACATACCACTATTTAGGGTTTCAGGCGGTGTTAGGAGTATGGCGAGTTTGGAGGAAACCGCCCCTTTGTTGAGATAAAACATATATATATTTTTTTTTATTTGAGTTAAAACACCAACAGTGAAAAAGGAATGCAAACATTGGTGTAGCAGCAAAAATGCTGGTGAGCTTGAATCAAAATAGAATAAGTTCTTCTGCATCCAAAAAAAAAAAAAAAAATTATCCACAGATTATGTTTCATGGCATGATGTGTATTGGCAATTAATAAACTTTTGTCATACAAATATAAAGAGACTTAGGAGCACATATTTGAAGATTTCTTTGTGAACAAAACTCTTTTCATTGTGCTCTGTAATATCTTTATGCACTGGAAATAGAAGTTATACATTTTTATTAAATTATATTATATGTACTCCAACTGAAATACGATTATTCCCTTTAATAAAAGATGATGATTTCCATATATTCCAGTTTTAGTCACAGGGACAACTTTTCAGTTTACTACACCAGAAAGGGCAGACATTGGCTCCTTTTAGCAATGAAGGATTCTTTTATTTTTCATAGAAAATTTGTTTATATCCAGCTCTGTACGTCTGAAATAAGAATGAAATTTGAGCCATTAGCAGATCAGAATCCATGATGTGGTGGTGAAACTTTCAAACCTTTATATAAAGAAGTTAAAAAATACAACAGCTTATATCCTGATTCATGCTCAATAAGCCAGGTAGAAAAATCCAACAAAGTTGAATCAGGTGCTCTGGATGGTTTCTTTTTGTTGAAACGTTTCGTGTTTCATCCAAAAGACTTCATCAGTCCCAGGAGCTGCAACAAACTCAGTCTTATAAATAGCACCTAGTGGGTCAAACAGTTTGATGGTGCTCAGATGGTTTCTGGAGTCCGCCCTCTCTCCCTCCAACTCCTTTGAGGCAGTGAAGTGGTTCAAAACATCCTGATTCATGCTCAGTAGAAATTGTCCAGAGGACCTGACTTAAATTTGTTGGACAACTGCTTATATTATTTGTAGCAATGTGTGCAAGTCATTGAAAATGAATGTGTCCATCACATTTTTATCAATGCAGAACTGATAAACGCGTGGTGCTGTTGTCAGGTATGCTTGTGTGGGTAAATTTGTCTGTTCCATAAATACAGCTCACCTCTTTCCTCTGCCGCCGGCTGCTTTTACTACACTTACTTTTTTGTTTCTTCCCAAGTTATTTCAGTCACTTTACAAAAATCTGTATTTAACTGAAAAATAAGGGGTTTAAGGTTTAAGGGGTTATATATATATATATATATATATATACATTTTTTAAATCAAATTTTCTTTTTCCGGGTCAGGTGGAAGTTGTTGCCACATGGAGACAAACAAGACAATCATTAGTGGGAGGAAACTGGAATACTTGGAGAAAATGGGGCGAGCATGCACACTTTACACAGCAAGACCAGGCTGGGAGGTAATTCTGTGACCTTCTCGCTGTGAGGAGACAGCTGAAGAGTTCAAGGATTCAAGGTTCATTTGTCATACGTACCACCTGTGGTGGAACAGAATTGTGTACACAGGGTCCTAGTTACATCCAACGAAAGTATAAAATGTAAAAGAAAACAGTAATAAGATCCAAGATACAGTATGAACTAAGAAAAATGTTAACTAAAAATACACTAAGCACTAGTAGTATAATAACAATATGCCGAACAGCATGAGTCTGTGTGAGCAGATGAGTATGAATGAACACAGGAACATGAAACAGATCAGCAGCAACATGAAACAGATCAGCAGCAACATGATGTGATTTTTTACAGTGATTGTCCTGGTTAGAGATTCATGAGTCTAGCAGCCTCGGGGTAGAAGCTGTTCCTCAGTTTAGTGGTTCTACACTTAATGCTCCTCAACCTCCTGCCTGAGGGGAGTGGGGCAAAAAGTGTGTGTGCTGGGTGAGTGGGGTCCTTCATGATGCAGGTGGACCTCTTCCTGCATCTAGGGGTGTAGATGTCTGTGATGGTGGGGAGGCTGACTCCAACAGACTTCTGTGCAGCCTTCACCACTCTCTGCAGAGCTTTTCTTTCTGCAGCTGTGCAGCCTCCATGCCACACGTTGATGCTGGAGCACAGGATGCTCTCCACTGCACACCTGTAGAAGGAGGTGAGGACTGAGCTTCTCAGACCAGCTTGTCTCAGCTGCCTGAAGAAGTAGAGTCTCTGATGAGCTTTCTTCATCAGGCTGGTGGTGTTGTTGCTCCAGCTGAGGTTGTCATTCATGTGTATACCCAAGTACTTGTAGCTGGAGACCACTTCCACCGCAGATCCTCCTATATTCGGGGGTAGGTGTGTTTGTTCCTTCTGAAGACCACGACCATCTCCTTCGTCTTCTTCACATTGATGCAAAGGTTTTTCTTCCTGCACCAGCACGTGTTTTTTGAGTTTTTGTCCTAAACTTGTTGCATCCGTGAACCAACCATGGATTGGCAGCAGAAAATATATGGAATAAAGTGAAAACGTCTTAATAGCTGAGGCTACAACATGGTCACTGACATCTCTTAACTCTCCTTTGTTTCCATTTCACATCAAGATGCTTCTCCTGTTGGCTTTTGTTAAGAGCTGGCTGGTTGGTTGTTGCAGGGTTTACAGTCTGGTCATTGTTGTCCATGTATTTTCTGCTCAGGTCTCTTAAAATATTTTGGACCACCACGTTCTGAACTCAGACGGGGTAATATATTTATCCCGAGTCTGTCTTCACCACCAATTTCATCAACTTCATCTTTTCCAGACTTTCAATCTTTAGTTACTCTTACAAACATTTCAAGAAAATATTCAAGTGAAAGAATATTTTAGTTCAGTAAAAAGTGTTTAAAAGTTTCCACATTGCTCTAATTTAGTTTTTTTTTTTCCTTAAGTGTTAAAACACAAAATTTCTGAATGCAACACATTTGATTTTGAATCTTTTCATGGTCCCTAGGGCCATGAAACTTGAAGAACCTTGATGGCTATGCAAACTTAACTTTCAATTCAAGGGGGAAAACACATCAAAGCCAATGCTATTACAATGTCAATAATGTATCATAGGAAACAGGATTTGACATTTTAATCTCTATCTTGGCTTCAATCCAGCACACCTGGCATGGCTCAAACAAACACACAAACAGGATCCTCAAAGACTTACAGATACAAATTGGCAACAGAGATCATTAAACAGTTGTGCAAAGCTAGGCTCAGTCACTTCCTTTTAATACAATATTTCTGTGGTTACAGCTTTCTCTTGTCTCCTCAAAGGAAGAAAGAAAAGGGAGGATCGCAGTTGAAATAAAGACAAAAAAATAGAGGTAAGGTAGGAACTGGAAGATTTGAATGCAGACAAAAGCCGGCTAAGAATCAAAGATCTTGCTGAAAGACAACGATAATGAGATGGAGAACCCCGAACTGGATGAGAGAGAAAGAAGAGAAGATGTATTTTCCAACCATTTGTTGACACGGTGTCAGCTGTGGCTATCAAGTTAAAAACACACACCAGAGATTTGTTTGCTCTGTGAGTAAACTAGCTAGAAAAACGCCCTAACCCATCAGGGTTTTTGCGCACGCAAGGCACACACGCACACACTCGTTGAGAAAAACAAAGTGCAAGGGGCAGGTTGGCTCTTGTATCAGGGAAACAGTTTGCAGAGCAGACAGAGAGAGTGAGAGGCTTTAGGTTGATCCAAGGCGTGGCTCACATTCGCTCCCCTGGTTAGGAGACAGAAATATTACCAAATGTTAAATGGCATGAAAATATTAAAAATGAAATAGGAGTGAACAGTGGCTGGTGCTGATGAATTCCACTTGTGAGTAAAAATGAAACCGAGATGAAAATCAGACAAATTCATATTTAGCACATAATTGCGTTAATATTTTCTGATCCATTTCTGTAATTCGATTAGCTGCGTCAACATGTGCATCGTTTCTTCCCGAGCTGCTGGCTAACACCCTTTAACCCACTAATAAGCTTTACACACGTCATTAATGGCGCTCGAGGAGCATTAAAACACTGATCTGTTTGTGTCTCTGTGTGGAATTGAGTGACACAGATCTGTCATAGGTTTTATTCCTTGTGCGTCAACATTAACACTGAGCCCTCATTAAAATGTTGTTAATCCCTTCCCATGACATGTAACCTGCCTTCAGAAACACACATGAAGACACATATACACAAAATGCATGCCTTTTAATATGGAGGGGATCCGTCGTCACGATGTGTAAAAAAGCTGCTCTGTTGTAAATGTAAAGCAGCAGCTGCCAGAATATTAGAAAAATGTTTGTTTTTAATGGTGTTCGTTAAAAAGCTTGTGTAGTTTCTTTATTATTTTATTGTTTTTATGACTTTTTTCCTCTGGTTTGAAGAGTTTTTTGCTTTGTTTCTGCTAAATTAGGAAAATTTTGAGAACTGAAAGTTTAGTCCTCAGTATCTATTCAGTTTTTTTTGCAGATACAGACTAATTATAGTCCAGGAAGATTTTTTCCATCTCAGGGACAAGATGAAGTGAAGTATGTGGATCCACTCAAACCCATTTGCTCTCACTGGTTTGACATCAATTAGGCAGCAAGTGCTTGCTGAAGTGTTGACTATACCGACTCTACAAGGGCACAGTCGTGAACATTCAGGTTGAATAATAATTTTCAAAAATTAAATCAAATATGAGGTTTTTTTTATATTTGTCTCACATGCACTGGAAATATATATATATTTACATTTCTCTTGGCAGTTCTTTTTTTCAGGGTGGCAACAGCAAGCTATCTCGCCCCAATCACTCCCGATCAGAGGCTCACCTTCCCTAACCTCTGCGCCACCACTCCCACACCTGTAATAATTTCAGATAAAATTAAGATATTGCTCTTCTCACACATCTTAATGTCTGGTATACATTATCCTATTCAATTATCAGAATTTCCCAGTTACTAAAAGCCATCAGATCATTTGAGGATGCATGTTCAGAGACACATAAACAATAAAACATTGAAGAATTTATGTTTTTTTATGCCTCAGAAACAGGTAGAGATTCTAATACTATAACATCTAGAGAGCATCGTAGTGGTTCTGTCTTCTGTAACAAGATTTCCAGCCCCAGCACTCCCAAACTACAACTACTGCTCACATCTGACACACTAATATTTTAAAGTGAGAAATAGTTTAATTATCATTTATAACATTCTCTTTACATGACATTTTCTCCATAAATTCTGATTTTTTATTTTTTGGCAGAACCTTCACACAATTAACTTAAAAAACCTATGCTGAAAGGCATTGTGTACAAAGCATGTTCTGATGTTTATTCACCGTTCTCTGGGAACTACATGGGCGGAAAGAGAGAGTGAACAAATGAGAAGAAATACGGTAAAAGAGGAGGGTCTATCTGCTATTTGTCACACAAAGGGAAATATTTATCAGTGGAGCTTTTCAAATAAATAAATAAATCTTTGTAGAAGCTATTTGGCTCCCGCCAGGCAAATTGGGTAGAAAAATACATTAAGCCCAGTTCGGTTTGTTATGTTGCTTGGTGAGGCTACAATTATAGGAGAGAGGGGGCTGTGCTTAGGAAGGCCAGTTTGAGTCCTTTTCTCTTATTTATACAGTCCATCTATTTGCTATCTACCCTTCAGTCTGTATTGTATACTATATAACTTTTTACACTTCAAATTTAAACCTTTTACAAATATAATTTTAAGTTCTGAATTGGAGTTTTATTTCAGTATCGGTATCAAGAAGAAGTTGAGAAACGTGCTTAGGATGGCATACAGTATTTGGTTTTCAGCAGAAAATATTACAGTTTTGAAGATGCAATTTTTTCTAAAACTAAACTGGGAATGAAATTCTTCTAAAACTAAACTGGGAAAGTAATTTTAGGCTACTATAATTACTAAAGGCAAAGATCTTGTGATGTAACTTGGACCGTGCAAAGTCATTTATTGGAAGGGGTGTTGATTTGTCTCCATTTCTGAATATTTAACAAATTGGACACATGTACCGTGCATATGGCCTGATTGTTTCATCATAGTTGTTAGCCATTTGCAATGTCAGTATGACAGTCCCTAAATCACTTCACAACTTGGGCAAGTTATGTTAGCCTGCTGTAATTACAGTATTACATTAGGATACTTCTCAGGATTATTATAGCCTAATAAATGGCCAGCATGAGGCACATAAATATGAATGTTTGATGATGCATCAGAGGTGTTTTTTTATCCAAAGGAATTGTAATGCAAATTCAGGGACACTTCTAAAATATTTAGGGGCACCCTCTGCCACAGGCCAAGATGAGGAACAATTCACTTCCTCAGGCCTCTTCAGCAACGGTTCTGGATCCTCAGGAAGAGGAACTCTCCACCTCCTCAGCCACAACTGTGTCTCCACACATGTTGTCATGTTGCATAATGCTTTGCAAAGTGTTGAACAAGTGTTCAGTTGTTGTGCACTTTAATCTGTAATTTCTTGTTTGAAAAGCAGTGTCACCCATACCATCGTACAAGAATGGCGCCCCGCCCTGTCAACAGAACCGAGTGCCCCGCCAACCGAACTCCAGTCGAGAAATAACTGGAAACAGGAGCTACAGGGAGTACGCAAGAGAGCGCAGGTAAGTTTAGCACAAGGAGAAACACTAGGGCCAGACAAGGTGCCATTAATGGGTGAATGTTCCAGCAGAGACTTGTAGATCCAAGCAGCCTTCAGTACTGCAGACCCTCATCAGAAGATGGGAAGCAGCTGGAGGTAATGCGCTCCGCCCTGCACTCAGGAGCTGCAAGAGGGTGGAGTGAAGGAGAGAACCCAGAATCCACAGTTCTAAGGTTGTCAAAGACCTTTACGATTATATAAAACACTATTGTATTTCCATCATCATGAGTGTACATTTAATTTTGCAGCCACGTCTTTTGAAGAAGAAAAAAAGACAAACATTTGAACTTGACATTGTTTTATATATTTTATTTAATTTCCTTCATGTACTTATGTGCGGACTAATTTTGTTTATAGTAACCTTCATAATAAGCTCTACTCGTATTCCTCCTCAACAGGTCCGTCTGGAAGGTAAAATCAACATTTTACATCAATACAAAAGGACTTACTGATTTCCCCTGTTTGCTCCTCGCCCCTGCACAGACACAAACTCTCTCAGGCATACACAAACACAGACGCATGTAGGCACAAGCAAACACACACAGACACACACATACATATAGAGCAGCTGTTTAAACTCTCCCCTGTGCTGAAAGGTGGCTGCGCTGCCAACATGGACCAAAACAAATAGGGGGCGAGAATATAAACAGCGGCCTTTCAACACAACAGCTATACAAGTATAGGAAACTAATGAACAAACTCAATTTAAATTACTCAAATCAGCTCTTTAAATACTATTCTACGTTGATATCACGTCTGCTTAGAGTCGTATTGTACAAAAAATGTGCAGCATATTTTAGCATAAACATCATAATGTCCATGGGGAACAGGAAAACAAAAACTTTCATCCTTCCAGGTGGTCTTGATCGATAGTTTTCAGACTTTTTTCCGTATTTTCTTGATCCTTGGCAGATTTTCCACTCATTTTTGTCCAGTTCCTGGACCTAATCATGACATGTTCTACAATGTGTTTCCTTTAAATGAGGAAAACTTTTGTTTTTCGTTGCATCAATAATTAGCACATTAGCACTTTGACTATTGCAAATTATTGTGCATCATGTTTTCGATTTCAGCAAAAAGAAAACATCAAATAAATTAAAATAGAAACAATCTTGATTTTATATTTTAGATTTGAACATGACTCTTTGAATATTATAAGAATTTATTATAGAACCTGTCCAGAGGACCTGATTTAATTGTGTTAGATTTTTCTACCTGGATTATTAAGCATGCATCTGGATTCTTTGAATATTATAAAAGGGGGTTTCCCTCACGTCAAAGTGAAGCCAAGCAGAAAGGAGAATCTGAACTCTAATCTGGTGCCAAAGAGATGCCTTTAAGGAGAATTAATTTAGGTGATTAAAAGAAAGCTTTTTTTTTTTCAATAAAGCCATGGACCAAATCCAGCTACTTTTATTAATTTCATTTTATAGTCAATATTAATAATATAGTTGCTGAGGTAAATGATGATGGAGAAATGTTTGAAGTAGTGTGTTGGCAAGATAAGGATGAGTCTTTTGTGGAACAACTTCTTGTGGGTTGATGTAAAATTTAGTGACATTGAAAGTAAATTCAAATATAAAGTATTAAATTAGCTTAGTTATGTTACATTTATGACCATTTCTGTTAGTTTAAATTAAGATTTTCTGGTGATTCCTGAAGAGAAAGCTGGTGACATACAATCCAACATAAAACGCAGAGGACGTACGATTTACACATTGTGGTCAAATTGTTTGTATTAAATTTAATTAACTATTTACTAATATAATAAATTTCCATATTGACATTTTATTTTTGTTTGTTTTTTCTTTATTTGCTTAAACTGGTTTTGGTACCTTACAGCTCCCCTGTGACAACAGGAAAAAAAATCTAATGAACGATATGGATGTAAAAATATTTGTGTGTTTATGACTGCGGTGGAGTGTGTGTCTTATCAGTCGGGTTTTATCTTTCCACCCCTCCTCTCTCTTTCTCTCTCAGGATTAAACATGTTTATCAATTATCACTCCATCTTGCCTCTGGCTCTCAGCACGCCACGCAGCTAATTGAATCATTAAACAATCGCTGCTCCTCTGGGAGTTTGAGTGTTTGAGTGTGTGTATGTGCATGTGCGTGTTTATGACTCTGCGTGTGCAGGAGAGCCTGTGCAGGGGGGAAAGTGGGGAGATGTTTGCAAACATGATGATGCCCCCGGGTGTCTGCAATGCTCTTGTCAGATGTGTTTATTAATTTATGATGCATGCACACACACGCATGCACACACACACACATGCACACATACAGATGAATACTGGCAGTGGCTTTTATCACCATGTGTTGGTCACAGCTGGGGGCCTATCCTCCTGTTGTCACAGTGGCAACAGTTTGGATCACACAGGGTGTGTGAATTACAAAACGATGCAACAACGTGTCATCAGACCTACACTGTGTATGTGGAAGACCTTAGAAAGTACTGAAGAACACTAGAGTGCAAGCAGAGGATACGTGTTTAACTGAACATGTGACATGAAACTTTATTTGACAAAACATTTCTGCAATTTGGAGAAAAGTTTTTTTTTGTTTTCTGACAAATCTATAGATAAATTATAGATATGACTAACTTGATGCCTTTACTGTACATTTCTGCCACTGGCCTTTATTGATTTTCAAAAAGTAAAATTTGATGCAAAGTGTGTTATAATTTGAAAGGGTAAATGTAACTCATTATGTTTTGCAATAAGTCATGATGGCTTATATGATAATTCTGATACATTCTGAAGGAAAGGCTGTTGCAAGACCTGAGAAAATTATTCTCTGTTCCAAGGCTGCAATTTTTTTTTCTTGCAGCCCTAGTTTAGAAGTTCTTGCATCTTGTTCTTGACACATCAACTAGGAAGAACTTTTTCCCCTGACTCCAACAACGATTGTGTGATGAGT
Organism: Nematolebias whitei; assembly: GCF_014905685.2. Classification (NCBI taxonomy): domain Eukaryota; kingdom Metazoa; phylum Chordata; class Actinopteri; order Cyprinodontiformes; family Rivulidae; genus Nematolebias; species Nematolebias whitei. The sequence continues at coordinate 8,217,068 of NC_056500.1, forward strand.
CAGAAATTTGAAGTTGCTGTTGTTTTTGTGAATATTATGAGGACTTCTCAGGAGTTCTGCACTTGAATTTTTCAAGTATGAAAAGTCCTGGATAGAAGCAACTTTGTTCTTGTTTTTGTCACATCCAGAGAATGAAGAATTTTCTTTGTTCTTGCAGAGTATCTAGCAAGCTCAACACAAAGTGTTGTAACTTTACAAGAATGGGGCTTTTAAGTAGAATCAAGTCACAAAAGATGAGCTCAGTATTTTACTGTTTCACAAGATTTTTTTAAAGTTTAAAATCAAGTTTACAGGAAAATTGATGAGATGGAGAGTACTGTTTATAATATGCTACTTGAATATTTCAAGTAAATGCTGACTTAAAATAATGACAAGCATTTACAAGTTCTCTCAGTCACTATGACACAATGTCACATGCTGTTCTGTATGAAACAAAAAATGGCAATGAAGCAGGCCAGATGAACTGTTAGAAATAATAATAATAATGTGTTGCGGTGTCATCATTGTAAGTTCCCATACAATGGTGAAATTGGCTCTCTGCATTTGGACCATCCACCCCTTGGTGGTGCGGTGGGCGGCTATTGGGGGTGCCTGGGGAGCAACTGGGGATGGGGTGTGCTGCTCAGAGCCACCATGAGATGTGTGGTAGTGGGCTGCCCTGCCTCTGCCCCCTAAATGACGAGTCACATTGGAGAACCAGCTATGGCAAAACATGCAAACAAACAAGCAAACAAATAAACAAAACAACAAGGAAAATGTAACCAGACATGATGGAAAGGAAACAAAGAAAATATGCAAGACAAAAACTGTACACTTTTTTTTTATAGTTTTCGTAGTCAGTGTAACTTTTTTAGAAACATACTTTTAATGTATGTTATCTGATTGACTTCGTGTTGCACATAAAACAATTTGAAACTCCTTTAAATTTATTTTTTTTTATGAGAAATTAGGTTTTGTCCTGTAGGAGTAATGGCAAAGTATAAACCTTAGTCTTCACAAACAGAACAGAGATTTTACTTTACATTGTGGCATGTTTCACTCACATGTCCAGACCATGTGATCACATGTCCAGACCATGTGATCACATGGTTAAATGTGACATTTTCCACTCATTTGTGTTAATGCTATCATTGATTACGGCTGATCTACTGTATACCAAGTAGGCTGGCATTACCTGTTCTGAGGTGAAGTGTGAACACATTATTTGATTGCTGTCATCAGTGATTGTGAATATCTCAGCCTATTATTATCCACGGGCCTCATCAACTCTCAAGCAAACACACAATCAAAGCTGCTTTCTTTCAGTGCTGCTGCCCCTGCAGCTGGAATTTCAGAAGGCCCTCATCTTTTTTACCCTACAAGTGAAAAAATAATAATAATTCTTCTTTTCTGATTTGAGGAGCTATTTGGCATCATCATGTTCCAATTTACAGCTGTAATGACTATCTTTTAATTTTCGTGCATGTCTATTCTGGTTGGTTTTCAGCTTAACTAGCTACTTCTGTCTCTATTTCATGCACTTTGTGATAGCAATGCATTCTTTAAATAGAAAGTTTTGCCTCTTAGATTTTAATTTCTTTTATTCTGCAAGCTGTAAAATAACCCAGATATGGTTATATCAGGTTTTCCACATCCTTGTTTTAGGAATGGCCCTGTGATGGACTTGTGATCTGTTCAGGGTGTGTCCTGCCTCTTAGGCACCAGCTCCCTTGTAACCTCCAACGGAAAAGCAGGGGAATAAAATGGATGTGTTTTATTTTTTATTTATTTATTTCAAACAACCTACAATATTTGTGGGGCAGAATGAAAATCGTTTAACATACTGTTGTAGTTAAGACCACCTAACCCGAGACCAAGTCAAGACCAAGACCACAGTGTACCGAGACCGAGACAAGACCAAGACTTTTGGGGTCCGAGACCAAGTCGAGACCAAGACCTCAAGTCTTGGAGCTCAAACATTTCACGGATTATCTGTCTTCTACTAAACTGTCATGACATAGTGACAGTTTTAACAAATATGTAAAAAAAAAACATATGTAACTTTTATTAGAATATTTTTATAAAAGTCACATACTGCAACTTTGTTTGCTTTTGAATGAATGTTTCAGCTTTTATAAATTTTCCCAGCTACATAAAGAAATCAGTGGTTTTTGCACAATAATTTTCATGTCATGTGACCCACTGACACAAACCTTATGTTAAACTACTCTACTAGACCTGACAGATGAGGCGCTCTCGTTTATTTCTCATTTTAAAGCATTTTCAAATTTTCCACTATTTATTTGTTCAAAAATCAGGGTTTTCGCTCAATAACTAATTAGAAAATGCTTTAAAATGAGAAATAAATGGTAATGCAATGGTGTCTTGTGTGTCAAGTCTATTAGAATAGTTTAACATTAATTTTGTGTCAGTGGGTCAAAATGATGTAAAATATATTATTTTTTGTTTCTGAAGATTGTTTGGTTCAGTAATTTGTTGACGGTCCCTAAGCAAAACATTACGTCTCGGAGGAGGCACAGACTGAACTCAGCTGACCGACTCAGACTGCCTGCTTAGGATCGAACGAGAGGAACACACCGCTGAAGCCACGGAGCTCGAATGTCCGACGTCCAATGTAAAACTAACTTCACCGCGGTAGAGAATTGAGGCTCCAGCACGAACAGTTCAGAAACAATTTGAAATGAGAGAAAGAAAAAAAAAGCTTTTATTAACTGATTAAGTCGTGTTTCTGACCCATAGTGCAGCTGTGACTGGTTCTGAATGAGGCCTTACAGCAGACAGACCCTCTCTTCCAGGTATTGCGTACCGATGCAAAATCTTTTAGTAGTACGCAGTATTGGACCATACCGGCTTTCACCCCTGGTTGCAACGTTATGTTCTGTTGTCTGTATTGTTCTGTTGGTCCAGAACCGCGTGCGAATGAAAGGGGGTGGGCGTGACAGCGGTAACAAAATCATGTATTTACCAATGAGTCACGTTATCACTTGGATTTGAATCAGTACGTTTTGCATCCAATTAAAACAAAGACGTTGACAAATAAACTAGACAATATTCTGGCAATTTAGTGATATTTCCACAGTTGTGGTCTTGACTGGTCTTGAAATAAAATCCCGAGTCCTCAATGTCCGAGACCGAGACAAAACCGAGACCGTCTAACGTGGTCTTGAGACCGGTCTCAAGTACTACAACACTATAACATTCAGTATATTCCTTGGCTTGAACTGGTTTGCTTACCAGAATATTTTCCACCCACAAAACAAATAGTTTTCAAGTTGATAGTAACTTTAAATTCACCAAGATTATGAATGTGCATGTTTGTTTCATTGCATGTTTCTGGCAATGCTAAAAATGGTACAACCCCCTGTATCCCCCAGTACTGGGTGGTATAATTCAACAGAAAATTAACTTAAAATAGAATTGTTTATTTGCCCCATTTAGCACATTTAAAACTTGTTTTTTTTTTTAAGTTCGGTTTGGTTTGTAGCCCTGCGATGGACTGTTTGTCCTTTCCTCAGCAGGGCTTTAAAAGCTCTTACAGAAAATAATAATTAAAAAAAAAACATTTGTCAATCACCCGCATGCACAACAACTAAAACCTGAAATAAAAAGAAATAGATATTAGTATATTTTTCATATTGTATGATAAAGCTTCTCCACAAAACCTTGAGTAATCCTAAAGTCAGTTAAATAAGCAAAGTGAGATGAAACATGCAGGAAGACGGAGATGGAGAGAAGAGCAGGACCCCACCCCCCCACCACCACCACCACTTCAAACCCATCCTGTGACAAATTTGTCGCCGCGACAACCATCACCCCACCAGATCCTGGGATGCCCTGTAGTTATGTTCTTCAATTATGTCCCACTTTTTAATGTTGGTGCTGCACATCCATATTTAGTCAACCGCTGCAATTTTAGGTGCCACAGTGAAATGCAGCTGTCTCACGCTGGAATTAAAGGACAGATAGAGTCACCTCAGGCAGGAGCAGAGAGAGATTTACATTTATTTTTGCATTCTTGCAGGCTACATCTGCAATTTTAGCTGCAAAAGGAAGATTTTCAGCATGCCAAGCAACTTTCAAGGAAACTGTGAAGTATGACAATTTATCTACTTTATGGGATATATTTTATTTGGTCTCCACTGTAACACCCTAAAAAATATGTATTAATAAAATAGATCAAAGGAGCTAATAAGAAACTGGAATCTGCTGCAATAAATATGTAAAAAAGGAAAGTAAAAAAGGCTGTATTGTCATGAAAGCCATTACTGATTGTTGACTTTCTAGTAAAGTCATACTTCTGATAGAGATCACTTGTAGCCTGTAAACTGTGAGGAGACATGGCTTGAATTAACATAATATTTATGTTAATGCTAGTGAAAAAGAAAATATTTCTATGGTTTCACACATCATGAAAATGTTAAAAACATGAAAAATTCACTACCGTATTTTTCTGACTATAAGGCAAACCAGATTATAAGGTGCAAAATCAATGAACCAGGTCTGTTTTCATACATAAGGCGCACCAGATTATAAAGCGCACCAGATTATAAGGCGCACCAGATTATATGTATCAATACAAATCCAAAGCTGTGTGTCATCGTTGTTTCATGAAGATTGCATCTGTAGCAGTAAACACGTCTAAATTTCTAACGCACTTGAAACGACATCACCTGAATGTGAACATCTCTTTTAGCAGCTCGGTAAAGACTGATATCAGCAGCATTTAAACAACCTTTATCAGGTAACTCAGATCGGTCCAAAGCAATAACACAAGATGTAGGAGTTTTTAAAGCTCTAGATCTACGTCCGAATGTTGTTGATGTGCCGGCTTTAAGCATATGATTAAAGTTCTTGAGCCCCGCTGCCTAAGACATCCCATCATGTCAACACTTCAGCCAAAAAGTTTTACCAGCACTTTATGAAAAAGCTAAAACTGATATTGTCAACAAGCCCTGGAGCCCAGATTTAAAGCTCTGCTACATTGATGATGAGCGAGAGAGAATATTTAACCACCTCATATCAGACATATGACCATGCAAGAAGCGGTATAGTTATTGTATTATTGTGATCTAATTAACTTTTTTAATTAAAAAAAAAAAGTTGTTTGCAGTCTGAGGATAACAGCTGAGTCTTCTTCATCCACCAGATCACCTCCAGCCAAGAAGTATGTGATGACTGAACTTGTTTACTTGGCACATTTTCAAAATAAACATTTGTAAGTCTTTATTTTGGCCTTTTTTGTACCAAAAATTAACCGAACCAAGCCCTCCTTGAAACTGAAGCAAACCGAAATGCGATTTTAGCATACCGTTACACCCCTAGAATTAATACATAAGGCGCACCAGATTATAAAGGCTCACTGTCAATTTTTTAGAAAATTAAAGGATTTATAGTCCAAAAAATTTGGTAATAACAATGCTTTGATCACTTCAAGTGAAAAATAGCTAAACACAATTTTAAATGAGAAAATGTAATATAATGTTGTGTTTTAGGCAGTGTAAAATAACCCTTTGAAAGAACTACTGGAATCAATTTTCTTAAGGACTTTATCAATTGTTCACAATGATGTGGAGGAATTTTATCCCATTCTTGTTTATTTTTAAGTTCATCCAAAAGTTGGCCACCAAATCACAAAACTACTGTATATGCACCCATAAATGGCACCACATTCAGAGTTTATTGTGATTATGAAATTATTAAACTAATCTTAATGTGATGCCTTAAAAAAAAATCACTTTTATATAATAACACTGTAAAAAAAGGTTGTATTTAACAGGCTTTTCTGAAACATATGAAAGAAAATGTAATGTATACCTACCGAATAAAATATAAACAGAAAATTTGGCACAAAGCACACACTCATCAGTAATCATTTCAAAAAGATTGGAAAACACTGAGCAAGCAGAAATTTGAGAAAAATTTAAAAATAAAGCAATCCTGCATAACAAAGCATATTCCATCTTATTCACACAGGAATTTCCGTCAGCAGGAGGTGGATACAAGCCAATAGAGGTGCGGAAGATTTGTGCTGAAGGCAGTCCACACAGGTGCAAATGGATGACCTTTTACTCACACACACGCGCACCTTGTAAGATTGACTAAATGAGGGAGATAAAAGGAGTACATGCAGCACAGGCCCCATGCCAGAAAATCCATTTATCTTATCTAATGAACATGTGTATGTCTCCTCTGTTTGACATGCTTTGATTTACTGTTTGACACATTTTGGCCTCAGAAGTTGGCTTGAGATAAATCAGCTCATTGTCTCAGTGGGGAAGACCGAAAATATGTCAGTGGTAATTTTTATGTTGGTCACGACAGTTCTCTCTAATTTGGCTCACTTTATTTTTATGGGTTTTCTTTTGTGTGAGTTGTTAGATTTATAAGTTTAAAATGTTTCTGTGTTAACACTGATTGATATATGTATGTTTCAATTTAGGACTGAATAAAGACATTATTGTTTATATAAATTCAACCATGAAGATTTTAGATGAATATGACAGTTGGTACTGGGTCCTTGGGGACATAGCAGCACGGCCCCTACAAAAATAAATAAATACATAAATAAATTCATCAACTCTAAGTGTGGAAATCCCATGTTTTCACTTATAGAATCATGTTAAATTAGCTACATGCTCATATGTGAAAATAAGGTAAAACCAAACAGTTGTGTTGGTGGGGTGGCAGCTACTTCCTGGGAAAAGACAGAGAGACTGTATTTTATTTTTTTAAACCCTGAAGTAAATTTTATCAGGACCTGAAATTTTAATTTATTGATAGTAAAAGGGGAGTGGTGGTGCAGAGGTTAGAGAAGGTGGGCCTGTGATCGGAAGGTTGACAGTTCGACTCCATGGACCATTTTATGGTTTTAAGTAACAGGTTCAGTCTTTTAAAAAAAAATAAATAAGTGATAGCATGCTAGATGTCAGTATAATGTACAATAAACCAGACTCACCGCTTTTTGTAGCTTATTAGTTAGAATTTTATTTTTGGAAATAAGTGTGTAGATGTACAGATGTGCAGTTTGTCATCAAAAAAGTGAAAAAGTGGCCATTTTTGTAGCTTCAACTTTTCCATTTTTCTTTCTTTCCTTTTTTTTTGTGTGTCTAATACAAATCAAATAGAAATGGCAGTACACCAAAATAAATACTTACACAACAAATAAAAAAACTGTTCTGAAATTTAGGAATAAGGAACAAGCTGTGTAAAAACTATAGTCAAACTGTTCAAACTGAGAGTTAAACGTTAGACGTTTATTTGAATCCAAACTGTTTTTTAATAAATATATTTGGTTGTTTTTATTGAAGTTACCAGAATCATCAAAGTTTTCATCAAAACATTTATGATCAGCGCAGAGCATGCATCATGATTTGTAATAAACAGTTTTCAACCTTAACTGTCTCAAAAACCACAATTAAATGTTCATGAGCTGAATGTATGGCGGCTGTTGCTCAGCTGGTAATTGCAGGGTTGTTGGTTTGATCCCTGTCAAACATGTTAAAATGTCCTCGGGCCAGACACTAAACCCAAAGTCGTGCAATGGCAGGTGAATAGGAGGATGACAAACATTGTAAAGCACTTTGAGTAGCACTGAAAGTGGTCCGTAAGTATCATGATCTAAACTGTTGTAACTTGTGATGTTGACATCTTTCATTTACAGGAGTTAAGTTTACAAAAATCACATTAACCCTAATCTGACAGTTTCACAACACACAGCAAGCAAAAGAAAGTGCATCATCAGACGTAGGCTCGGATACAAATCTGATTTTCACAGTTATTTGGGAAATGGTTTATGTGAGCTTTAATTTTATTATTGGACTTGTGATATAATCACATTTGATATAATGGTCTGAACATAGATTGGGTACCCTCAAAAGTGTGATGTTAGTTGCATTCACGCATGTCTTCCTTTTAAAAGGAGTTAATAATGTTTAATATGTTTTTGTTGCTTGAAAGGTGATTATGTGTTATGTAATGGCCTCCACACCAATAAACCATGGTCATATAGTCAGAAATCTCTACAGAGACAAAACAGAATCCAACTGAAATCCTTAAAATCGATCATCTTTGCTTCAGTTCAGTTAAAAAGTAATTAGTTTGCATTTTAGTGGCAAAAGCATAACATACATCTGACTGCTGAATGCAAAGTATCACAAATAAAGTCCCACTTTTACGCACCTGCTGCGTTGTTGCCCCTCCCGCAGGGCAGTTGATGTGGGGGCAGGGGCTGGAAACTGACACTGTCGGGACTCAAACGCTTGTAATTCTGCCCTTTGGCAGAAATCTCCTGCCAGCTCTACTGGCACAAAGCCCCCTGTATTCACTCAGGCTTATCTATTGTACTACTACTTTGACAAAATCCCAGGTTCTGACTCAACTTGCTGCTGTGGCCAAATTCACAAAATAATAATAAAACCCCTAATATTCACTGGCAGCAATTATACAGTTAACATGAGCATATTTTCTGCTCAGTTACATCTATAAAAATCAAAATTATGGGATTAACTTAAACCACAGTGGTTACTTCAAAAGACAAACAGACAATCACACAAGGTGTTTTTACAGACTGCAGGCTGGATTTCAAAGAGTGATATGTAAAAGCATGATAAGGTACTTAGAAGTAATAACACTCAGTGAAAACTACTTGATCAGTTTGTTGGCATGGTAGAAAATAAAATAAAATAAAAATACTGTCTTGTTTTCTACCTTTGTGCAGCACCTGGTTCAAAAATGTTGGACCTTTTTTTTTACCCTGGAACTGCAGATGACAAAGACTATGTGTGCATTGATTCAAAGCAATTACAACTTTTTAAAATTTAAAATAAAAAATGATTTACCATCTTGATTTCATGTAATAGGAACATTTTTAGGATAAAAAATGCAACTACATATTAAGGAAAGTAAGTAAATTAGACCACAAATGGACACAGCAGAAAGCAAGTCCAACAAAAATTTTGTTTTGCATCCCGTTCCTGCATCTTGAGCAATCGCCACTTGCCAATTAGTTGGAATAACTCATTTTTAGAAGAAAATCTCTGTGAACTGTACGTACAGCATTGGAGAAAGTCTGGACAGTTTTTTTTTTTTGCAGATATTCTGCATGTAAACTGTAAAATCTCTCAGCATTTACAGGAATAATCCTTGATGTCTGAATATAATTTATGTTTCTTGATGATGTTTTATTTATCTCAATTTAAATAATGAATGGCCAGAATCAGCTGTCTCATAAGGGAAAGAACATTCACCTGTTACAGAATTATGGCAAATATGTAACTGTTAAGAAACAAATTTGAACAATACATCTACATGTGAGTCTTGGCAAAAAGAAAACTGAAATCCTTCAGTGTTAGGTGGTCAGTGAGCTCAGCAGACCTGTTGTACATGAGACACTGACGTTTACACAAGTTTGTACTAATGCAATGTGTTCAGCATGTTCACTTGTGTGCATGTACCAACCTATGCAACACAAATACATCCATAGTTACAAGTGGTGTTGCAGTAAATAATGGTTGTTGTCCTGAAGGACGGGGCTTGGTTCTGACTGACCGGTCATCAGTTATGTGTGTTGGGACTGGTGTCAGTTCACAGGAAAGCATCTTGTACAAAATTGAACACACTTGATCTTGTGCACGTACGTGATAGATGTAAAATAACACAAAATCATTGTTTCAATATAATTTAGAATAAAATAAAAGTCATAATATTGTATCGACAAGCTTGAATGAAATCAAACTCTTTATAAAGGTTCATTTAAATATTAGAAAATATTACAAGTTTATTTGAATTTTTACAACTACCAAAAAAAATGCTATTTTAAACTAATAGGTGAACCTAAAAACAAAAAGTATTTGAAAAACATTTTCAGCGTCATTAATGGACAATGGTTTAGAGATAATGTGATATTTTAATACTTACAGTCACACAAAATATGTATCTCTATTATTGAGATATTTTAAAGCCGTGTTATATTTTAAACGACCAACAACAGTGTGCATGTTCTTTTTTTTGAATATCATTATTATTTCATATTCAAGAAACCTTTGAAAAGTTAAAACCTCAGAACGAGGGAAAGCGTTTGAAACTGACCCTCACCGTCTTTACCTCTGTCTCAGTAAAGAATAATAAAATCTTCTGACAGTGAATAGAAATAACTGAAGTCAAGAGAAATATGCCAAGTGCTGATCTTTGGAGGAATTTTGAACTTCATTGTTTTGCCCAAGGACAAAGCTTGAGGATAGTAAAAATACATATATATATTTTTTTGTCAGTTCGATTTAATAATAAATTACCGGTATTAAGAACTCAAAGAACTCACCCTTTTAATTTTTTTGTTGTAAACTGATTTAAATCTTTAAAGGGGGTCATTTTTAATGACAAAAAAAGGTTACTTGAATATTTAAATGCATGGCTTACACTCTAAAGCACTGGCCCTTTTTAGTTCAATATACTGTAATATGAAGTTACACAGTTTAGCTGATTACTGCTTTAATTTATGTTTGCTGTGCTTTTAGGCATGTAATGCAAAACAGTGTCTGTGTTCAATATTTTTTTGAATTCATGGCTTACTACCATGTGAAGAAGAATCTCATGTTTATTAAATTAAATGTTCATTCATTCATTCAAACTTTATTTAGACAGGTTAATACCATTGAGCCTCGAGGACTCATTTTCAAGAGAGACCTGATTTCAACAAAGAATGATGACAACAATGGACAACAGCGACAACAATAGACAATTATAAAAGAGGCGTACAGATTTTTTTTTTTTTTACAAATTAAAATAAAACGGCAAAATCAGTTAGATTATAAGGCGAATGTAGAAAACTAAAGACAGGAACACGTCTGCATCGGTCCTTGCCAGGAGTCCAACAGATGTTTAAAGCCACTTAGAGAGGTCAAGGTCGAGAGCTTCGGATCTTTTTGCAAGTTATTCCAGGAAACAGGAGTGGAGTAGGAGAAGGCCCTTTTGCCTGGTTCAGTCCTCACTGAGGGAACACTGCAGGTAATAATGTCCTGAGAACGCACGCTGTAGCTGCACTCACGCAGAGACATGTAGGATGAGATGTATGAAGGCAGCAGACCAAGAAGTGATTTAAAGATGAAAATGTACCAGTGGGAGAGTCTGCGTGAAGTTAAATGTAAAAATGTAAAAAGTTAAATGTAAAAAAGTGAAGGTAAATGTAAAAATAATTTATATACTTTCTGGTCTACAAAATACTTTTTGTTTTTGCACAAACAGCTGAATGTCAAAAGGATAAAATGGATAGACTGATAATTAGTTTTGTTGTTGATCATTCTTGGTTACGTCAAATTTTACAACCAAACAAATTATTAGGCTTTTAAGAGTTTTAGTGTTTTTTTGGGGGTTTTTTTCAAATGACGAGAACTTTTTTGTGGGTAATTTTTAAAAATGTTCCACTTTTCACCAAATGATAATGTGACAACATAGCAGGTTTTCATACATCTTAAGTTTTTGTACGGTATGTCGTGCATCAGTTTAATAATTTATGTCATAAAACATTTAAATCCTAAATCTCATGTTTAAACTTTTGTAAAAACTATAGGAAAAATGGCAGTACTGTACCTCAACTTCCTCAAATGATTCAATTTATTATGCGGCCTGGTGCCTGACTCCGCCGATAAAAAGTTGTCTTTCATGTTAGATGTTGACGTTAGCACGATGAACAAGATACAGACACAATGAAAACAGTGCAGCAATCAAACATGGCAACTGAATGGTGCAACAGCAACAATGAGCTCAACATGCAAATGTTTGCTACCAGATAGCAGAAGAATGAATGCCTTGAGATGATAATGAATATGACACAGAGATAGTTTATTTGTTTAAACACATATACACACTATCTCTCTCCCACAGACTCACACATATGAACGACACACACTTGATGAGAACGAGAGCACGAGATGAATGCGAGCTCACTACACTCAATTAATAGCATTGCTTCAACTCCATCATGCAATTACCAAACGCAAAATCACTGCCCTTTAAAGATACGGTGATGGTGACTACAAGCTCTTCTCAAAACAGATACCAGCATTCTCTTGATAGATGCTGAGGAACAATACCTAAATCATTTTCTTAATTATCTCCTCTGGAACTAATGTTTCAGATATGTGTGTGAATTAATTATTGGAGCTTGACATAACAGAGGAAACACAGAGAAGAGTAGCATTATCCTTGGGATCTTTATGTTTTTATGCAGCAGTCATTAAGGGAAAGGCAACTGTCAGTCACTCAATGAGACAAAACCCTGATTTTCAAAAATCAAATTAGCGCAGACGACAGAAAAAGAGGAGGGACGGGGGAATCAACAAAGGACAACGGAGTCCTTATTGTGAATGTCGCTGTGAGGCAAACTGCGGCAGAGGATGTGTCTTTCATTTGCCATGCTTCATGTTGTCTTTTTTATGCTGAGTTTTCTACAAGCAACTTTTTTCTGTGTTTGGGTCAGTTTCTCTTCAGCGGAAGGCTCTGAAGCAGCTTAGCATTATGGACATGAACTTCACTCACTTTTTCTCTCAGTGTTGTACAGTCCAGTGACTGAAAGTCATATTATATACCTGGTACTGTGCAAAAGTTATGAGTCATTCCTCGTTTTTGTATTTGTTGCTTTTAACTTCTCAGATGTGCTTAGTACCAGTAGTTCTCTAGACTTTCTAACAGTATTTTAACGTTTTTATCTGGACATTGGCTGCTTTTTCACTCAAGGATTCAAGGTTCTTTATTGTCATTCGCACCCCATGTGATGCATGTGGTGGAACGAAATTATGTACGCAGTGTCCCAGTTACATCCAACAATAAAATGTAAAAGAAAAACAGTTATAAGATCTAAGATATGAACAAAGAAAAACATCAACTAAATATACACTAAGCACTAATAGCACAAAAACATCACGTCAAACAGCAGCACGAACATGAGTCTGTGTGAGCAGATGAGCACACATGAACACAGCAACATGAAACAGATCAGCAGCAACATGAAACAGATCAGCAGCAACATGATGATGTGATTTTTTTCACAGTGATTATCCTGGTTAGAGATTCATGAGTCTAGCAGCCTCAGGGTGGAAGCTGTTTCTCAGTCTTGTGGTTCTACACTTAATGCTCCTTAACTTCCTTCCTGACGGGAGCGGGGCAAAAAGTGTGTGCAGGGTGAGTGGGGTCCTTCATGATGTAGATGTCTGTGATGGTGGGGAGGCTGACTCCAACAGTCTTCTGTGCAGCCTTCACCACTCTCTGCAAAGCTTTTCTTTCTGCAGCTGTGCAGCCTCCATGCCACACGTTGATGCTGGAGCACAGGATGCTCTCCACTGCACATCTGTAGAAGGAGGTGAGGACTGAGCTTCCCAGACCAGCTTGTCTCAGCCGGCTGAGGAAGTAGAGTCTCTCATGCACTCATTTTCAATCCAATCATAATTTAGTTCTTCTCATTTTCATCAGTTTTTTTTGTTTGTCTTTGTTTTCCTGCTTAAGCCACTTAAATCTGACCGATGTATCATTCGGGCATTAAAGGTTAACACATTGACACATAACAGTCAACTGGACAACTGCAAAACTCAAATTTAAATTGAATTGAGTGTACTTTGCCAACACGACACAAAGACCTTGAGGTCCTGCACCAAAACTTTGTCATATTTTATTTCTTACAGACATGCTTTAATATTCAATTAATTTGATTTTTTTTGTTTTAAATATGGCATAAGACCTATTGACAACAAAGGTCATCTCATACAATACAGAAAAAAAAATCATTAACAGTTCATCTGAAGTAGATTTTTTTTATTCAATTATTAACTTTTATTTAACCAGACAAATCCCACTGAGATCACAGATCTCTTTTGCAAGGGAGGCCTGGACCTGAAGACAGACTAACATGCATGTTTTTGGTCTGTGGGAGGAAACCGGATTACCCAGAGAAAACCCATGCATGCATGAGAAGAACGTGCAAACTCCTTACAGAAAGACCCCAGGTCCAACTGGGGATTGAACCCAGGACCTTCTTGCTGTGAGGCAACAGTGTTAAACACTGAGCCACCGTGCTGCCAATTTTTATTGGCATTTTCATTGATTGATTGATTGATTTTTGACGTCACTAATTTTGTTCCACACTTGTTCACTTTCCTGGTTTTTTGTTTTGAGTATATTCTATAATAGGATTTCTAGGTTTTTCTTCCCTAATCACTTTCCTCACAGCCTGTAACTCATTTAGACTGATCCACTCTTCCACATTTCCACCTGATCCTGACTAACGATCAAGCTGGAGTATTTAAAGACTTGGCAGTCATCCTACCAATGCTGGAACATTAAGCTATCTGATGGTAACTAAGTGACCACCGGCAATCTCTGTTTGAGAAAGACTAACCTTTGTGTTTTTGTTCCTTGTGATTTCATGCCCTGCTCCTCCATGTTCTCCAAGTCCTCTCTGCTTCCTGTAACAATGCCAATTGCCATCTCTGTTGTTTTGGACCAAACATCAGCCTGGATCAGTTCCATAAATACCATCGCTCTATTACTCTCTCCAGCTCAACCTTTGGATTAAACAGCCATCTCGCCTTGGAACCACCAGATCCTGTTGTGGATAAATTAAACTTTTCCACTGCAATCCTTGCTCTCCAGCCCTGCTAACCAAGAAACCAAAGTAAGACCTTAACAAGAAAGATTAATAACAAATCGTTGATCATCCAATCCTGCCCATACTCACCTGTACCTCATTTCCCTTTTCAGCAAATCTCCTGGTTTCACTTTTAACTAAAGACACTTACGGTATTTAAAAAAAAAAATCTGAGTCCTCATCATCAGTCTGCAATTTGCCATTACGTTAAATCCACCGTCATAGCTACAGTAGATATAAAAAGTGGACAGATAATTAGTTAAGAACAAAACATATTTTTAAAAGGCCTAAATAATAATAACAATACATTTTAATCAATGAGAATGAGACAGTTTATTTGTAAAAAGGCCTACCCTGTCTCTGATTGCCACTGGAGGCTTTCAAGGAAATAAGCAGAAAGGTCCTCTCTCCCTGATACTACACCTCCAGCCCTTGTCTGTGTGGATTCAGAGCTAGGCTGGAATTTTTCAGGTATTAAGCCATGTAAAGGTGATTACTATCTCAGACAGATTTGCTGAACAGTTCTTAAAATCTATTACCGGCAGGTTCAATTATAAGTAGGGCATCTGGGTACTGAATTTCACTTTAGGTGATGATTGCTTCTCAAAGATAGAAAGATATCGAAATAAGCAGTTTCACTGACATGTTTTCTGTCAGTTCAGTCACCAAAATATAGCTCCATTGTTCTTCTGACATGTTGAAGATGCATACTACTCAATTCATCCACCCATTCTTTACCCTATTCTTCTTTTTTGGGTCCCGGGGGTCCCTGATGTTCATATCCAGAAGTCATTGTGCGAGAGGTGGGGTATACCCTGGACAGGTCTCCAGTCCATCACAGCGACAAATAGAAACAAAGAAGAAAGCAACCATTCACTCTCTCACTCTCACCTATAAGAACAATTAGTTACCAATTAACCTATCATTCATGTTTTTTTTTTTCTGGGGGAGGAAACTGGAGTACCCGGAGAAAACCGGGTACAAACATGCAAACTCCACCCAGAAAGGTCCCTGGCCAGGATTCAATCTGTGGATCTTCTTGCTGAGAGGCGGCAGCTCTGCCAACTGTGTCACCGTGCCACCCTCTTCAGTTCCATTCAGGTCAGTTCAGATTATTTAAATGGCGCCAAGTCCTAATAGAAGTCGTCTCAGGGCACTGAACAGAAACATTCACATACACAAAAATAAAGCCAATTAGTAAAGTTATCTAAGCTAGCAGATTGCCTTGAATGTTCACGTCGTTGCAGTCTCCCATCTTGAGCAAGCACAAAGGCAACAGTGGGAAGGAAAAACTCCCTTTTAACAGGAAGAAACCTCCAACAGAACCAGGCTCAGGACGAGGGCCATTTGCTTCGACTGGCTGGGGTTTGAGAGGACAGGAAGGAGAAACAAACGAACACGGAATGGCAGGTCCAGGTGTACTTTATCTTGGAAGAAAGACAAAAAACACAAGTTAAGGATAGAAATAATTACAAATACAAACAGGTAGAGTAAAGACAGCAGCAGAGAGAGGAAATGTGGTCAATTTGTCCTTCAGCAGCCTAAACCTATAGCAGCATAACTAAGGGATAGCTCAGAAAACCCAAGCTGACCCTGACTATAGAATTTATCAAAAAGGAAAGACTGAAGCCTAGACTTAAGAATAGGCATTGTTTCAGCCTCATGGACAGAAACAGGAAGTTGGTTCTATAGGAGAGGAGCCTGATAACCAAAAGCTCTGCCTCCCATTGTAATTTTGAAAACTCTAGGAACCACAAGTAAACCTGCATTCTGAGAGTGGAGTGTCCTGTTACAAAAGTATGGAACAATGAGATTGGACATATATACAGTACTGCAGATGGTTCAGATGATTTGAACAGGTTCAAGATGTCTGCAATGGCTCTGTGACCATATTGAAAGCCAATCTGTGGCACTAATCTTTTTGAACATTTTTAAAACTCAGGTGACAGGACTGTGTGTCACAGTCACTCATGTGAGGAAACTGAGAACTATTGTTAATATCACAAGACATTCTGGAAACTCCAGATAAACATAAATGCTGTTTGCCAACTCATCACAACCCAGTGAGATATGGTGAGATCTGAAATTACATGGTGAACCTGTCTGTACTTTGCTCATGAAATTGTGATCAGAGGCTCTTTGATTTTATCTTTCTGATATTTGATATTTGCACATTGTGGTCACAAAAAGCAAGTCATCCACTAAAGTGAGAAGAAAATAAAATCCCTAAATGGACTGCAGCTTCTGTCACTTTTTTCTCCCGTTTGGTTTTGGATTGTTATGGTCTGGCTCAAAAACCACAACAAAAGAAAAGCACTTGAAAGTGTTATATTTTAACTAAAATATACGTTTATCTAATGGAGTGAAATGGGGGAATGAGGTAGCCCTTAAAAGAAACCAGTAAAGACACTGACCAATTGTCTTCTGTTCCAATTTATTCCCAAACATCTGGGAACCTGCAACACACATACAGGAAGCCAGGGAATGCACCCTGGGGTCCCTGGGGTTGAGTTAGGAAAGCATCATAAATGAAAAAAATAAATTATTGTCGAGTTTGAAGGTTGATAAAATGTAAATAGTTAAACATAAAATATTCCCTCGAATTGAAAAAAAAATATTTTTTTAAATTATGATTATAAAGAGCAATTGGTGGGGAATTTCAGGAAAAATTGCAAAGAGAAGAAAGAATAGAAATGTGAAA
The DNA here is from genome assembly GCF_014905685.2 of Nematolebias whitei. Lineage (NCBI taxonomy): Eukaryota > Metazoa > Chordata > Actinopteri > Cyprinodontiformes > Rivulidae > Nematolebias > Nematolebias whitei. Next base: position 8,234,401 of record NC_056500.1, read on the forward strand.
AGTGAGTAGTGGCATTAATATATTTCCATATAAACCAGGCACAGATAAAATTGTGTGTATGTACCATTGAGCTAGCAAAAAACATTAACACAACCTATGCACTTCCTGCAAACACACATCTCACTCTTAGACACACACAATCCACCTTTTCCCATACCCTCTTAGACATGCTCCACCTTACGATTACCTTCATCTGCATGTGCATGCACTTTCTGCCTTCAATACACACCTTCTACCCCGCCCCTTCATTAAGGCTTTCCTCTCAAAAGCGAAGGAGAAAGCCCTCCAATTATATGCAGCTCCTCAGCGAATGGGCTCAGCACTGCATTTATTAGGAGCTCATTTGGCTAAGCAGGGCTAAACACAGCACATCTTGGAGAGGCAGGCATTTGTGTGTGTGTGTGTGTGGGGGGGGGGGGGGGGTACAAGAGGTAGAAGATACATCCAGTCTCTGTCTCTGTGAGACTTTAAAGGGAACATCCACATATTCTGTCCTAATCCAAACTGATTTGAGATGGCATAGGGGGTTTGAGAAGCAGTGCTGGATTATTTGTTTGCGATTGGGGGGTTGCAACGCCTTTGCTTACTTCCCCAGATTTACCGTCTTATACCGTCTTGCAGCTCTTAATCGCCTCTCTTTCTCCAAACACAACCCATTTACAGTTCAAAGCAGCAGAGCCTGTATCTATTGCCTGTATCTATTGCCAGCCATATTAGTATTAATATCTTCACCATATTCAAGGCTGAGGAGTCTCGGAGGGGAATGCAGGAGGGATGATCACAACATTACAGTTGCTTCCCAAACGTGGTGTTCTCGTTCTTTGAACATGTGACCTTAGAAAGGCATTTCTCACTTCAATCATCAGTGCAGCTTTGGAGGGTTAGAGGTCTTACTCATCACATTCACCAACTGTGTTTTTATACTTGATAAAACTATGGCCAAATCTGTTTTTATTCCTTTCTAAACTACCTTAGAATCGAACAAGTATGGTAAATAACTTGAACAGCAGGTGTCTGACTTTGTAAAATTGCCAAAGTCACACACTTTTTTTGACTAAACGTCACTCTGTGACTGTAATAATTCATATTCATCAACCTTTTCTTTAACAAATGTGGTTAATGGTGCTGCTAGGTGGTTGGCACTGTCTTTTTACAGACAATGGACTTATATCTATACTGGTCCTGTTAGACTTCAGTGCTGCATTTGATACACTGATCACGATATTTTACTGCAAAGACTTGAATATGATATTAGGACTACAGGGGCTGCTCTAAAATGGTTTAACTCATATTTATCTGATAGATTTCAGTTTGTAAATGTAATTAATGAATATTATTCTTACACCAAAATTAGTCATGGAGTTCCTCAGGGTTCAGTGCTTGGACCAGTACTCTTTACCTTATGTAATCTTCCATTAGGTAAAGTTATTAAACAGTATGGGATACATTTTCATTGTTATGCTAATGATACATAATTATATTTGTCCATGAAACCCAATGAATCCAACCAATTACTTAGACTACAAGCATGTCTTAAAGACAGAAAAACATGGATGACCATTAATTTTCTACTTTTAAACTCAGACAAGACAGAGGTTTTGATTTTTAGACTTGAGCATTTTAGGAATAAAAGTTTTGCAGTTTTTCACCAACTCTCGATGGCATTAATCTGGCTTCTAGTTTTAATATTAAAAACCTTGTTGTAACTTACTTTTTATGTATATGAATGTTTCTGTTCAGTGCCCTGAGATGACTTCTGTTGTGACTTGGCACTATATAAATAAATAAACTTGTTATACTTGTGAGCTCACTCACTGTTGAGATAGTCATCATTGTCTTGTGACCTTTCTATCAGAGCAATAACAATATTACCCTACATTCAAGTAGAATTTCAAAGATTTGTATAATTTTTAAAGTGCAATATTTGACTTCAACCAATTTTGTTTTAATGAGGAAGCAGATTTTAGTCCAAATAAATGTAATTTAACTTTTGCTCACTTTACTGTTTGTTGGATATTTTGTAGTCACACAATGTTGTTTATTTACTGGAGGAAAATATGAATAGTTGCGTATTGTGGGTTGCTTGTACTCTTGACTAGTGGCTGTGAAAGCATGAAACAGAATTCTTCTGGATTATGATCTGATTTTGAAGCTTTTTCTTTAAGAATAATGTATTTGATATCTACATTTTCAATTTGTAAGAAAATATTTGCTTTCATGTTCTGGTTCTGTGTTATGCTATGGTTCTTAACAAATATTCACATTGTTCATGGGAATGGGTTTCATTTTCAAACCCATTCCCATCCATCTTAAATTATATATTTTGTTTCTCCTTGTTATTATCAAACTACAAAAAATTGAATTGTCATAAAATTAATTTAAAAATTTAGCCATCTTAAACAAAAAATATATGAAAACCCAAGATAAGAGAAGAAAGATGATGAACACCAAAGCAAAGTGCCAATCAATGAAAACAAATGTATGACAATGTAAATGTTTTAGAAGCACATATGGAGCTAGACAGGGAGAAAAAACAAGGATAATTACCCTCCTTCTGTGGCACCCTGCTTTTAAAAGTGTGTTTTTACATTTCCACGTCCTCGTGCTGCACAGCAGGCACCCCTGGCATGATGCCAATCTCCATATCTCCTCAACAGACCCAATAACTACCCAGCTATCTGCACCTGCGCCAATTATTATCCTATTAGCAACAAATGCCACACAATTACCGCTAGAAACCCTCACACCCAGGCCGCTGCAGGCTGTGAGAAACCCAGGGAGAGAGGAATTAGCTGGGAGTAGCAACAACAACGATCAGACAGCAATTAATCAGCAGAGACACATCTCAGTGTAGAGAATATACTATACACAGCCCAAACACCTTGAATTGAGGTGTAGAAGGTTGATGAGTGGAAGGGAAGAAGGAAGGATGCAGGTTTGATCAGCAGAGAATTGTGCTTTTATTTTTTTGTCGCACAGGTGCATATTTATTTTAACATTTTTTTTCGATTCAATAGCTATTTGCTACATATGCTTGTGTAATAATGCATGAATTTCAAACCTATATGTGCACTAAATAATATGTCAGTAATGCGGGTTCTGATCCAAAGAACAAAAAAAATCATGTTGAAGCTGATGTAGATTCCCACCCGAATTGCAGTTTTGCTGTTTTTATTTCTTGATGTTTTGACGTGTGTTTTGGTCATATTTATGCTTTTTTTTCTGTGATATGTTTCCATCACAGACTTGACACCCTAGCAGAGAAAGATTACAGGCATGGCACCAGAATAACGGTTCACCTGACAACACCATCCTGGCCGTCAGTGCTCGCGTCTGATAGGCTGATAAGTCCAGCTGATATAAAAGCAAACTTGATGGGGAGAAATGCTCCCAGCATGCCAGAACATACCTACTGCACACAGTCTCAGATGCACACACAAATAAAACCCACTTGTATTCATATTCAAATGGAAAATCTTATCTTTAAAATTGTGGCTTTTCCCTTCATTTTGGGTTTTAATGCATGTTGGAGAGATTGAAAAATAGGTGAGCAGAGAGAGGAAGAGGCAGAGAGATGCAGAGGGGAGTATTTGGGTGAGTCCAAAGCATCATCGCACCCTCTCCCCAACAATTTATCCAACTTAAATTTGACGAACAGACAGACAGTATGATGGACAGACAAATTTATTTGGCAGGCCTTTTAGCCACACCCATAATGGCTGTCAAAACAGCAGTTAGGAGGAGAGACAGGGAAGAGAAATAAAGAGAACATTGAGAACCAAAAAGCAGGAAATGTGTGTGTGTCGTGGGGGGAGTGGGGGGGGGGGGGGTCTTCTTCTAACTGTCTTTCTTTAATGAAACAGTGGTGTGCTTTGGGAGACATTTAAAGCTGACAGAGGCACTCAAGTTTTTGCGAAGGCACTCCAACACACTCACATATATACAAATCATTTATGGAAGGATGTCATTTAGCAAAAAAGGAGCACATCCCTTGGTCTTTGAGATAGGTTCTTTGACATCGCTTTATTTCTATTCAGCTTGTGTGTGTGCGTGTGTGTGTGTGTGTGTGTGTGTGGGGGGGGGGGGGGGTGCTCCAAATCCAAATCAGTTCACACAAGGCAAAGGTCAACTGCTTTCTTTTGTTTCTTAGTTCAAGTTTCTTTAGACCTGACTCTTTGGTTTATATCCATCATATTTATCCTATGTTTTTATATTTATATTTTGTATAAAAGGACTACACTGGTAAAATCACATTTGTAAAGTCTTGTACTATGTTTTAACAAAAGCAACATAAAGAGTAGAAGGAATATCTATTGATAAACTAACATTAGATATTTTTGCTAAACGTAAAAAAATATATCTATGTGGGGCTGAAAAACATTGCTAGCTTTTCAATAAGACGACAAAAGATGTTCTGTGTATTAAAGTGATGCACAGGAAACCTTGAAGAGAAGAAAGAGTCAAACTCACAGCTTAATAATTTACAGTAAATACAATACAAGTTTTCTTTTAAAAAGCAAATGCCTGTGTTCAGTTTAGTATATTTAAGGTATTATATAGATGACACTCTCCTTGTCTTTCTTGAGGTATGTGGGTGATTAGCGATATAAAGATCACTAAAGTTTACGTTTTGCATGTTATATGTTGTTGTAGTTATGTAGTTAGTACCTTTTTCTACCGTATTTTCCAGTCTATAAGTTGCCGTTTTTTGCATAATTTGCATGCCGTGTGACTTATACACCGAAGCGATTTTTTATTTTTTTTTCCCCATATTTATAAACCAATTTTGGCTGAGATATGACCGTTTTCATTCATTCTCACTGAAAATAATGAACACTACCATTTTCAGCCACTAGATGGCACTCGAGTAATATGGCATGCCGTTGTGTGCCAAGTGGCTATTAATGACACAATTGGCTTGCCATAGCCTGCCACCTTCGTCCTGCTCTGGGATCATGTCTGGAGCAACCATCAAATTAGCTTCATTTTACTGCGCCACCCCGGAGAAATGCAACTAATTTGACCATTGAAGTGCATTTATTAATAAGTAAGTTCAACTGAGACACACCTTTACTATAATGTCAAGCAAACAAATAATCGCTGATCTTTTGTGTACTTTTCTTAGTTTTTTTTTTTTTTTTTTGGGACTTGGAAAATTTATTTTACTTTTTTCTATTCTTCCTTTACTTTTCTATATATTTTCCTCTTTTTCATCCAGAAAAAGATCCAAACTAACCTTTTCTTTGTTTCTTGAACTAAATTTGATCTGAATCAGTGCAAATGTTTCTCCTTGTACAATGTAGCTGCATTCACAAGTGAATGGTTGAAACACAATGGAAGAAATTATTTTTTTTATTAGGACACAATGGCTCTTTGGCAGCTTTTGTCCCCTCTCAGCTACCCTCCCTGTCTCAATCATTAAAAAAAAAAAAAAAAAAAAAAGGAAGTACATCCCAAAATTTTCAAGAACTACCATTATTATTAATCGTCAAGCGGAGGCGACCCTTTACATGTGCATCATGGGAAATGAGAGAGGTGTCACGAGAAGCAACACTGTCTTGTTCTCTGTGAGTGAGTGGATAAGTGCTACATGTCAGCGTCATGTTTAAAGACGCTCTGCATGATATCTTTGTCATCAGGGCCGACAGAAATCACGGCTGGAGACGAGCGGTGAGCTGGCTTGTCACAACAAACCGCTGCAAGCAGAGCTCACAGCACGATGGAAAGCTGTAATTTAGAATCAAATGAATTATCTTTGACTACAGTAAGTTTGTCAGAGAGATGAGGACGTGACGGATTGGGACAGAAAATGTCAGTGTTGTGCAGTAAATTAATGCATCTCTGAAAATCATTTCAGCTGTTTGTGGGATGTAACTTGATGAAAAGAAGGGCATAATTGAATTTGTAAAAGTGCATGTGAAAATGAAAAGCTGGTAAGCATCTAATGAGTTATTGAAAATGGACTTTTTTTAAAATGACAATGCAGATCCATGTACAAAGGTGCAGTCAGCTCACAAAGAGCATCATGAAGGATTATGAGGTTTAGCGCAGGTGTTATAAAAGTGGTCATCAGTCAGGTGAATGAATAAAAGAAAAGAACAGCTTCATTTAAGTCTCATTTCTTATAATACTGATAATTTTACCAACATGTTGAATAAAAACATTTTTCTCTGCCGTTTGCAGCAGGGATTTCTTTTAGCTATTCACAAGATCGTTTTATGTTTCATTTTCTTTGAACATTTCAGAAAATGACTTATTTTGATGACTGAGTTCCTATTTAAAGTTCTCGCAAAGAAAAACTCCCAAATTGAAAAATAAAAAGGGCTCATTTACCGCACGGGTACAGAAACTGTGCAGCTAGCCTTAGGTGTGTGACACAAAGAGGAAACACAGTTTTTGACTTTCAGTCATGAATTCAGAGGAAAATGTGTGAAACAAGTAAAGTGTTATAGTCATGTTTTGTTTTTTTTTTTGCATGATTTTGCAAAAAGGATTAAATGTTGGACAAATTACTGATTGTAAAAATCACTAACAGGCCAGAGAGAACAGTTTATTCATCTTGTTTTCGTGTGGTGTCATTTCATGAAGACTGGAAGAAATGTGGGCGGCACAGTGGCTCAGTTGGTGGAGCTGTCGCCTCTCAGTGAGAAGGTTGCTGGATTGAATCCCAGCCAGGGACCTTTCTGGGTGGTTTGCATGTTCTTTTTGTGCTGCGTGGGTTTTGTCCGGGTACCCCAAATTCCTCCCACAGACCAAAAACCTGCATGTTAGGTTAATTAGTAGTAGTAGTTACAACCAGTTATGAATCTTAGCCCGTCATGGTTGGATACTGTCTACCATGGGGCACTAAGATTCATAACTGGTTGTAATTACTGTACCCATCATTGCACTCTGTTCTCATTGGTCAGTTGGTCATCATTATCTACACGTAGGCTCTCACGCTGATTCATCTTCATCTATAAATCCCTCCTTGGTCTACCTTCTTATATCTCCTCCCACATGTCACATCAGTGCAGTTACAGCGTGCGCTCTCAAGCCATCATTGCCTGCAGCGTTCCCTCAGTGTGGACTGAACTTGGGAAAAAGGTATTTTCCCACTCAGCTCCTGCACCAGGAACACCTGGCAACAGGAACTGGAGTTGTCCACCTTGATTTCTTTAAGGACTTTCAATGTCAATAGAAAAATCAAAGCAAATATGTTCTTGTTTTTAGTATTGTACCTTGTTTTACGGCACCCTGATTTATTGTTTTATAACACTACTTTTATTTTAACTGCATTTTTACTGTAATTTATTGTTAATATGGTTTATTATTATTGTGGTCTGTACATGTAATCTTCACACCTCTGTACCTTCCCTCCTCAGAGGACTTGATCTGGGTGGATTTTCATAGCAACTCTTTATGCTCATGTCTCCTTACATTTGATTAATCATGCTGGCCAAGTTGGATTTTTTTTGTTTAGGGCTTGTCTTTTAATTATTATTATTTTTTGTTCTAAAGCTGCAGTTTTACCGTGAAGCTCAGACTGCTATTGTCACTTCTCTTAACTGTGCTGAGCAGTATTTTAAACGGGTCACTAATGAAAGTTGTTTTCCTTCAATTTTGTGAAAATGTTGATGAAAACAGAGGAGCTGCTGGTTAGTGAAGTGAAAGTAATTGCTCATTGTTATATTTTTATGATGAAATTTTGGCAAGCTCAGCTGCCACTTTTTTAAATGTCTAATTATGTTTATCGTACGTTAGGGTAACTTACTAAGAATATAATTCAGCTTAGAGGTTATTATTTTGTCTGCCTTGTATAATATGAACAGTAGATTTGAACTCACAGCATGTTAACATAAAATAAATAGGATTTACTGTGAATTCATTACAAGAAGTAAACGACTGCTGGATTTTCTGTTTGTGTACGTCAAATTTAGTCCAGCTCAAATGTGTCAAATGCTGAGCATTATATAAGTTCATTAACTGTCCTTGTCCTGTGAATTTCAAAACGTTCTAATATAAAGGAAACATGTACCACATGCAGCACATGCACAGCGTTTTAACTGTTTATGGTTTGTGTGCAAAAAGACATTCAAGTCATTGTTGCAGCTATTAGTTTATGCAAGTTTTGGATGGGTCACACTCGGCTCCACAGATGTTCTGACAAGCTCAGGCCAGTCAGTTTCAAGCAGTGGGAAATGGAACAGATTAGTGTAGCAAGTCTTGTTCACACAAGTTGGTGTATCATATGCTACCACACTAAAAAGATCTTATCTGTTATTTAGCCATATCTTCAAAAAATTTAAAATACACGAACAAAAAAAATCCTGATGCATGCTCAATAATCCAGATAGAAAAATCTAAAACAGTTAAATCTGGTCCTCTGGACATCGGGGAAACTAAACACCCAATGGCCAAAAGGATGGCCCAGCACAGAAGATCAACATCATCAGGCCAGGACTCTGCGGTCTACACTCATCTCCAGGCCAGCGGTCACTCTTTCAGGGATGAAGATGTTCACATCCTGGATAGAGAGGAACGATGGTTTGAGAGAGGAGTAAAGGAGGCCATCTTTGTGAAAAGAAACCGTCCATCATTAAACAGGGGTGGAGGCCTCTGTGTTTTAATTAAATGTACCCAAAAATAAAAATTTGTCTTCTCAAAAAGTGGAAAACTAAGGTTGATCTGCAAAATATTTTCTAACATTTAGACGATTGGGGGAAAATGTTATTTGGACAACGTGCAAAATAACCGGGAAATCACTGCTGTGTGCATGGGGAGAACATGTAAACACCACCTAGAAAGGCTGCAGGCCAGGAGGTAGTCCTACTTGCTGAGAGGCAAGAGAGCTAACCGTCGCACTGCAGTGCCACCTTTTATAGTTATTCAACTTCAAAGTAAAATTTGATCTGTTTTTGGGAATATGTTAAGGCTAAATGATAAAGTACATGACAGAACTGTAGTTTACTCTACAACACAGTGAAAATGATTAAAAGATAATCAGCATAGGATATATGGACATATTCGCATAATCAGACTAGTGTTTAGAGAATAAAGCCTCTGCAACACCCCACCCTTGTTGTGGTTTTTCTATAAGAGACATCTCAGGTGGAAAATGGAATAAAAAGAAAAAACTTCAGAAAGAGGCTCAAGCTTGAGTGAAGATTGAAAGAGAGCGATATAAAGAGGGTGGGATGGGGAAATGAAGAGAAAGAAGGATAGAAGGACAAAGAGGAAGAAAGAAAGGCAGAGCAGGAGAGATTTGGAGGAGGTTTTAATTGTTTTCCCATGATGCTTTGAGGAGGGCTCAGGGCTCAAAGCGTCGGAGCAGAAAGCTGTTGGAGTTCCTATCGTCCTGGCAACCAAACCTGACCCTTTAGCACACACGAACATGTGCATACAAACGCAGACACACGGGGTTCATTTAGAGTCTGACATCAGCGGGGAGGAATGCAAGGGGGGGTGGAGGGAGAGGGGGGGTTTATTAAGATCAGGAGGCATTAAGTTTTCGGGGAGTGATGATGAGAAGTGAATGAAGGGGGAAGAAGGATAAAAAAACAAGGGTGAAGACAATTGGATTGTGACAAAAATGACAACTGAAAGGATCTACAAACATACAAAGTTGCTTGTTAGTTAACAAGATTTGAATGATTTGGGGGTTGTGTTTCTAATAAAGTAATTTTATCCCCTTACACCATGATTTATTAACAAAAGCTTACTGTCTTACTTTCATAAATGTACAAAGAACAAGTCATATGAGAGATCAAAGTACTAGCTTAGAACATCCTTGCTATTCTGTAAATTTTAGACTGGTAAGAAGTAAATTAAGTTGTCATTTTGCATTAAAGATGGAGTAAGGGAGTGTGGGAAGAAGACAAATACTCTTAGAAAAAAGACAGATCGACAGATGGAGGATGACATTTAACTTTAGTGACTACACTGTGACAATACAACATAGATACCACCTTCCAATGTAATTGATAATAATTGTTATTAGTCACACTGGAGTAGTAATTTTCTGTTTCCTTTGGTTTGCAAAATTAGTATTGTCAGTGGGACAAGTTATTCTGGGATTTCACTAAATATACAAATTATATCTGTAAGTAAAAACTCTGGAAACTTTGTTCTGGTGCTGTTTTAACAGTTCGATAAGTGTCAGTGGTTTGCAAGTAAAAAAGAAAGAAATGGTGTGACGGTTAATAAACAGTGACTAACTTTATGCTCATGTGCAGGACTTTTTTCCCCTTCATGCCTTTAGAAAAACTTTTATTTCAATCTTTCTCATCATAATCATCATAAGTATAACTTCACTTCTTATTTAGCTTGGGTGAGATGTTTTAAAACACTGTCATCTTCCAATACTTAGTGAAAAGTCTGAATCGATGCTTGTAAGGGTGTTGTGTTTAGACATAAATATTTTGTGTCTGCATTATCCGCTGCATTATCTGGACCTCCGTGTGCATAGGGCAAATTATTTAATACATTGCATTTAAAAAATAGTATAACTACAACATTCTAAAATGCTGTTCTGTGCTGTTCTTCATCGAGTTGTGTGGTACAAAGTGCTACAAATTGTCTGACAACTTTCAGAGAACATCAGGACAGTCCACCTATAGAGACCCAGGTGTATCACCTAATGTCCTTGAGTAATAACAATTGTTGTTTCAATTGTTGCATTCAGATGAATATTAGTATTGAATGTTTGAACCTAAGTTGTCTTTGCCTGTGATCGCTTATATGCAAATTATATCTTACCACATGTAAGGTCGTTTTCACACCTATCGGTTTGATTGGGGACCAAAATTCAGAACATTTGTTTACAGTTTCAGCTGGTGCGGTTTGCATTCACACTGCACTGAGTCAATCGAGCCAACCTGTTCCCCCCCTCGCCTGTGGTGGCGCTGCACCAAGAACTACTGAAGGACACGACACGAAAACCTCTGAAGAAGAAACTGAGCTCAACTTACTTCTGGAAATTAAAACAAAAATGGAGTGGCGTCAAATTTTAGTGGTTTTACGATTTCTATTTTGCTCATTTGCCAAACAAACATTTTTCAACAATGGACTCAGCATGAGCATAAGATGAGGCAGAAGACCATGAAGAATGTTGGTTTTCACACAAGGTGGCTGAGGCTCCCTATGAGGTATGAGAAATGCACATTTGTTTTGGTTGTATTTAAACAGAAGGCCCTGCGCTGTGGTCCACTTCCTGCTTTTGGAGCGGTCACCCTCCGCTTAAATTCACAATGCATTCAAACAGCGCTAGAGTTCACTTCAACTGAACCGAGACATAGGTGGACAAGAGTTTGCTTTGATGGTCTATATCAGAGTTTTATTGCGCATTCACACCTCCCTAAACGAACCGGACTTTATATGAAAACGAGCTAGAGTTCAATTAAAGCGGACTAACGAAGGCTGGTGTGAATGCATCCTAAGGTCAACTTTACATGCAGTCTTTTGTCCACCTTCAACTAATGCCTATTTGAAACCATTTGGTCTACAATGTCACAGTAATATAATTAATGGACGAGAAGCTCGAACTTCTATCAGTGAATTACTTATAGATTTTTTTGTTGTTGTTTTCCCAACAACTTCTATTTATTTTTATCCATCCATCCATCCATTATCTTTACCCGTTTATTCCATTTTGGGTCACGGGGGTCGCTGGTGCCCATGTCCAGCAATCACTGTGCGAGGGGCGGGGTACACCCTGGACGGGTCGCAAGTCCATCACAGGGCCACATAGAGACAAACGAGACAAACAACCGTTCACTCTCTCATTCACGCCTAGGGACAATTTAGAGTTACCAATCAGCCTAACATGCATGGTTTTGGTCTGTGGGAGGAAACCGGAGTACCCGGAGAAAACCCACGCATGCACGGAGAGAACATGCAAACTCCACCCAGAAAGGCCCCTGGACCGGGGTTTGAACCAAGGACCTGCTCACTGAGAGGCAGCAGCTCTACCAGTTGCGCCACCGTGCTGCCCTTTATTTTTATCAAGATATCCTATTTTATAAAAGTTTATTTCTTTAGTAATTTTGGTGAAAGTGTAAATGTTTAAACTTTTAGTTAATGTGCATTTTCTTTATTCATGTTTTAAGTTCGTCATAATTTTTGTCCCATTTTCTAAGTCTTTGAGAACTTGACTTCACTCTCGTCACCGTGGTGCGTTTCTTTATGCAGGCTACCCCTCCACAACATCTGCTGATGACTGATGCTTGCACTGACATAAAACTGATGTTTAAATAAGGTGTTCAGCAAAGTGATGTAATTTTTTTATTTTATTTTATGACATTTTGGAGAGGAGGGTCCGTTGGATAGTCGAACCTCGGATTCAGGAGGAACAGTGCGGTTTTCGTCCTGGCCGTGGAACACTGGACCAGCTCTACACTCTCAGCAGGGTCCTGGAGGGTGCGTGGGAGTTTGCCCAACCAGTCTACATGTGCTTTGTGGACTTGGAGAAGGCGTTCGACCGCGTCCCTCGGGGGGCCCTGTGGGGGCCCTGTGGGGGGTACTCTGGGAGTATGGGGTACCGGGCCCTTTGATACGGGCTGTTAGGTCCCTGTATGACCGGTGTCAGAGCCTGGTCCGCATCGCCGGCAGTAAGTCGGGCTTGTTCCCGGTGAGAGTTGGACTCCGCCAAGGTTGCCCTTTGTCACCGATTCTGTTCATAACTTTTATGGACAGAATTTCTAGGCGCAGCCAATGTGTTGAGGGGATCCGTTTTGGTGGCCTTAGGATTGCGTCTCTGCTTTTTGCAGATGATGTGGTCTTATTGGCTTCATCAGATCGTGATCTACAGCTTTCGCTGGAGCGGTTCGCAGCCGAATGCGATGCGGCCGGGATGAAGATCAGTTCCTCCAAATCCGAGGCCATGGTCTTGAGCCAGAAAAGGGTAGAGTGCCCTCTCCGGGTCAGGGAGGAGGTCCTACCCCAAGTGGAGGAGTTCAAGTATCTTGGGGTCTTGTTCACGAATGAGGGAAAAATGGAGTGTGAGATCTATAGGCGGATAGGTGCAGCGTCTGCAGTGAAGCGGGCGCTGTACAGGTCTGTCGTGGTGAAGAGAGAGCTGAGTCAAAAGGCGAAGCTCTCAATTTACCGATCGATCTACGTTCCCACCCTCATCTATGGTCACGAGCTTTGGGTTGTGACCGAAAGAATGAGATCTCGGATACAAGCGGCCGAAATGAGTTTTCTCCGCAGGGTGTCTGGGCTCTCCCTTAGAGACAGGGTGAGAAGCTCGATCATCCGGGAGGGACTCGGAGTAGAGCCTCTGCCTCTCCACGTCGAGAGGAGCCAGTTGAGGTGGCTTGGGCATCTGTTTTAGGATGCCTTCTGGACGCCTCCTTGGTGAGGTGTTCCGGACACGTCCCACCGGAAGGAGGCCCAGAGGAAGACCCAGGACACGCCGGAGGGACTATGTTTCTCGGCTGGCCTGGGAACGCCTCGGGATTCCCCCGGAAGAGCTGGCCCAAGTGGCTGGGGAGAGGGAAGTCTGGGCCTCCCTACTTAGGCTGCTACCCCCACGACCCGACCCCAGATAAGCGGAAGAAAATGGATGGATGGATGGATGGATGGATGGACATTTTGGTAATAACACGAATTTCTGAATCGTAGACAAATTCACTATTGATCATTTTTATATTTCATTGTGTTAAAGTTTTTGACGACCATATGTCAAGAACATTTGTGCAGTTGGAATGAATCCTGACACTTTTGATTACACTAAAGATATTTTAGAGCATGTAACTTATTCAGTAGTTGACAGTGGGGCTGCATTTTAATAAAGTTTTGCATCAGCTTCATCCCTTGTCATTTTAGAGTTTTATTATAATTTGAGCCTAAACCTAACACTAAATGCAAATTTGTCCCAAATGTATTATTGCTGCTTACCTATCTGTAGAAAAAAAGATCTAGGAACATGCACAAAATAAATGTATCCTTCAAATTTAAAACTAAACGGTGATAAAATGAAATATCTGAACCCAAATATAGATCTCATGGTTCTCAATAATGGGATCTTCCACATCCATGAATGCTCCACCATCCTTCTTCATGTTCTGGAAATAGAAACAATGGGAAGTGTATCTCTTAAAGTGATCTGAGAAGAGGATTTGTTGATTTTTGTATCTTAAAGCTTCACGTTAAAGTCAAATCAAGCAGCAAACGTTGTCCCTCCCTTCAGGACATTAAAACACTGGAGACGTACTCTTCCTGTTCCTGTGAGAGGAGGAACTTGTGCTGGTTGGGGATGGAGGGATAGAGGGAGGAAGGAAAGGATAGAGTGAGTTTGGGGTTCTTTGTTTCCAGGCCTTGATGTGTGACCAACAGCTCTCCTTCCCTCCTCGTTTCCTCTTTTCCTCCCCTTCATTCGATGCACGACCTAACTTCTCTCCTTGTTTTCCCGTTCCATTCTTTCACTCTTTCAGTCATCCTTTCTTAAACTGCCTTGCTCCTGCTCTTTCACTTTCAAGATTTCCTGTCCTCGCTTCATCTTTTCTTTTCTTTTTTCCTTTTCCATCTCTTCCTCCTCTTCACCTCCTCTAGCTCTCCTCCTCTCTGCCCACCCATACTGTCTCCACAGGGAGCCGCTTCACACTGAAAATGAATCAAAAGCCAAAGGAGAGAAATATCCTTTCAACATGCACGCACACACACACGCACACACACGGACCAGAGGACTGTGTGGGAATGAACTAAGGGGCCTCGCTGAAATCCCTGTCTCTAGGCAACCAGTAAGGATATGCCCAGGGAATAGCATTAAAGTTGTAGAAAAACACTCTCGAATATGCACAAACACACACTTTCAGACTTTTCCTCAGTATTTGTGAAACCAATCAGAAATGCTGAATGATAACGAGGAAAAGAGTGAGTGATGCATGTTGTGATGGCGTGTTTGGAGACACTTTGAGTGCTGTCCTTCAGACGCCTGGCATCAAACCAACAGTGACGAGGAGGTGAGCAAAAGGTTGTGTGTGTGTGTTGGGAAAGCTCAGTGTATGTGCGTAAGCAAATTTCATCACAACAAATAGTCACTTGTGCTTTTTTTAGATGTGTGTGTGTGTGTGTGGGGGGGGGGGGGGGGGGGGGGGGGCGCTTGTGTGTGCCTGCCACCTCTGCAGCTGGCCCTCCATCAGCAGATTAATAAGCTTTGTTGCCACGCCGACCGGAACCTACTGACAACCATCCAGGCCCAAGGCACTCTGGGTAACGGTCTGACTGGGTGCAAGCTGGCCCTGTTTTTATAGCTCTGTTTTATCCCACACCATGCTCCTCTCTTTATATGTGCGCGGGTGTCTATGATAGTTAATTGCTATTCTTTTGCCAATGACATCATCTGTTGCTACACATGTTTGTTTCTCTGTCGCTCTCTCTCTTTGATCACTTTTTAAGACCTTGGTCCAAACACAACAAAATGCACACATTAATATAAATGCTTTCAGGCTTCTCTATTTCTGTTCCTTACTGAGACATTATTCTCTTCTCCTAATCTCACACATTTTTAGTAATTTGTGTGGATTAGGTTGAAAATAATAATAATAATTTTGGTTGTTATAGTTATAAAAACTTTTAGACTCATAACATTTCATTTATATTCAAGTTCAGTTCATTCGGTTTTGTTTTTTGCACAACCTCATATCCAACTGAAGTTTAGATTATAAGTTACACAACTTCAAAAAGCAATGATTTACAAAAGTGTTACATTTATTTAAAATTATTACTTAACACAGATGTCACATGGCTCTTGCAGTTTTTAGAATGCAACTTGAAATTCTTCTTTTTAAGCTTGAAAAATCAAGTTGAGATCATGTAATTGTTTTTTTAATTATTATTATTGAGTGCAGAAAGAAAGTGAATGAAGAGTAACATTAATTAATCTCACTTTAACAAATTTGAGTGTGATACAAATGTTTCCAAACTAGAAAGTGAAGCAAATTGAACATGTTTCTAACAGAAATGGTGAATAATGTTGAGTTTTTTAAGATTTGCCTTTTGCCTCTTTTATAATGTCTAACTTTTCACTTTCCAGGTTACTTTAACATAATTTTCTACTTCATTTTCAATCTTTTTGTCTTCTTTTAAGTGTATAGGAAACAACTTTTTTGTAAAATTTCCTTAAGCCTTTGTGTCTCTGACCCTTGACCTCTCTTGCTGTGGAGTTGTGACGTTTATGTTCAACTTTTTCATTTTTTTGTGCGGTCGTACTCATTGTACGCCATTGTTGCTGCAGCAAACTGTAGCAACAATCTCTTCAAGGTGAGAGCTGAGTTAGTCAGACTAAGCTGAGGAAACAACTTACAGGTCAAGTCCAAGGTAAAGCTTTTTTCTCATATGTTTATATTGAATGTATTTAAACATATGACTGACTGGGGAAAAAATGTTGGGTGGATATGACATTTTTTCTAAAGGAAAGGATCACAGATAAAAAAAACATTATCTGATGTGTAACTTGTTAATAATTAAGAGAGTAGATAAAACCAGGGAAGTTTTGGGGAGACAATAAAAATGCAAACCTATGTCTAAGGAGCAGAACAACTGGAGAAAGTGTATTTATTCTCAAGATAAAAACTTCAAGTTCACTAAGAGTCTTTAAGAAATACCTTTGTCAATGACGTCATGAAAACGTCACTTTCCTCCACATTTTAGCCCTTTCAACTACTTTTCCTAGTGTTTGTTTTTCTTATTGTCTGTCATTATTTTAGTTTTTGTCACAAACTTCTTACACTCATAGGCATTACTCGTTTTCTCCATTAAGGGCAGATGAAGTAGCAGTGCCCCCTGGTGGCAGGCAGGCTCTACAGCAGAAGATGGACAAATTTATTTGTTCCACAGTGTGCATATATATATAAATATATATATGTATATATATTTTTTTTTCATTAGTTCTTATTTATAGTTGCCAGAAATAGTTTGATAACTCTATGGCCTAAAATGCAGAGTAATTTTTTTAGGTTTGGTTCACTTTAAACTGCTCAAAAAAATTTAAAAGCAAAAGAAAACACTCTGTACATCTGTATATAACTCCTTGTATGACTGAACAAAATTTATAAATTTGACCAAATAAAAGCAAAAATAAAGTTATAAAAAACTAATTGCTTTTAGAGTTGAGCAATATAATAAACCTTATGCAACTGTAAATACTCTCACATTTTAGCATCCCTTCAAACTCATCTTGCTCTGACGCCAGCTTATGAAACCACATTAAAGCAGCCACACCAACAAAAATCACCAACTTCTGCCCTGTCAAGAGGGATATTTGTGTCAGATCATTTCCTTCACTTTTAATTTTTTGACATCTCTCTGAGTGGCTCTGATGTTGAATCAGGATCTCCTCAGGTGTAGTAGAGACATGTGAAACCACTTGCAGAGCAGTTTTTTGGCTCAGGTGTGATTTCCACAAACAGACAAGATGATTGAACTTGGCAGTCAGACAAGAGAACAAGTCACAGTCAGCACATTTGTATTAAAACTTTACTAGAGTTGTAATAATTTGTAGAATAGAATAGAATAGTAAAGAATAGAATAGAATGAAGCAGATAAAATGTAGCAGAATCAATGTAATAGTTGAAAATCACTTGACATTTGGTCCGTGTTTAATTAACCGTAACTGAATGCCACAGACTGCAGACCTGAGTGAAAGCTACTTTGTCTGGCTGAGCTCCGTCTGTCTTAATGAAGCTAAAAGACTCTTAAACAGCTTAACACAGTCTTCAGGTTTCTACCTGTGTAAGGCTATACAGTGAGTGTAATGATGCACAGAGCACAGGCCCAAAAACCTCTGTGCACTAACTTTATTGTATGCATGAGTGTGTGAGAAAAAGAGCCCATGTAGTGGGAAACAGACATCAGAGTTCATATTAAAGGATAATTACAACTTAAATGTCTTCTACTTTGCCTCTTAAACTTAAGTCAGGTGTATAAAAATAGCTTTAAGTTCAAACATTGATGCAAATGAGTTAGTTTTATGCTATAAAATGTAATCTTTTTCATCCTTGGGACACTTTCCCAAACTTCAGTCAAGCGTCCTTCATGGCCTTAAACCCAAGGCTAACAATGTACTGTGGCATCCCCTCATCTGCATCTGCTTGTTGCATGTAATTCCCCGTCTTCTTCTCTTCCCGCTTCCTTCCATGTCTACACTTTCACCATACTAGCAGAAACATGGAGACAACTTTCCCAGTGACTGACAGCACTTTATCACATCATAATTATTAGCTCTCCTGCCTCTGGGGCTCCGCATTAAAGGATTACTGTAATGGTAAATTAAGCAAACAAAAAAATTGAAAGAAAAAAGATCAAAGAAAATATATGTTTTCTTACTCATTTTTCTGTATTTGAGCACAATTTAAAAACATTTAATGATTTTAACAGCATTGCAAAAAAAGACACTAAAAATGTTATAAATGTTTAATCTAAGAAATTTCTTATTAA
This sequence comes from Nematolebias whitei, assembly GCF_014905685.2. Classification (NCBI taxonomy): domain Eukaryota; kingdom Metazoa; phylum Chordata; class Actinopteri; order Cyprinodontiformes; family Rivulidae; genus Nematolebias; species Nematolebias whitei. Next base: position 8,252,818 of record NC_056500.1, read on the forward strand.
GATGTTTACTGATGAGTTTGGTGCCAACAGACAAAATAATGACAGAACTGTGTTGGGAAGAATTGATTATTTTAAACACTAATAAAAACCTAATCAAAAACAGATGATTTTCACCGTGTCTTTCAATGTGGCGATGGGGTTCATCACTGTGTGACAGGACGCTTTATCCCTGCATAAAACTGCAGAAACTTTGGTGATGTTTATTATCTTTAATAAATTATAAAGGCTCATGGAGAAATCTTTAAACACAGCACCATTCTGGACATGATGCGCCGTTCAGACACTTAAAGATAAGAAGCGACATATATATATAAACATGTAATAAAAAGTGCTATGTGTTGTCATCAATGTATGTTCCCGTACAATGACGAAATTGGTTCTCTGCATTTAATCCATCGCACCTGGGATACACCCAGGTGGAGCAATTAGGGATTAGGCGTCTTGCTCAGAGACACCACGACATGTGGGAATGGCTGGTGATCGAACGTAGCATGAGATCTATTAGATCCATATGCATTACTTTATTAAACAGACATTTGTTATTCGTTTGTTTCTTTTGTCAATTCAACCTTCATTTATACAGGTTAGTCTCAATGAGCCTCGAGGACTCTTTTACAAGAGCGCGCTGTTTTAAACAAAGAACACAGACGACAGCAGGAGACAATCAAACATCATTTAGTGCTTTCGCTGTTTTCCAAATTAGCTTCATAACAAAATAAAACATAACATTAAACATACATAAAACACAGGTTACGTGTTGATTGGCTCCTTTGAATTATTGTTCAATACATTAGTTAATAGTTTACAAAAAGAAAAAAAAAACTGTATTAAAGTGTACTTTTTCTGAATGAATTTGAAAATAACACTGCATCAAATTATTGAGAATATTAAAGATTTAAATTTTTTTGACAAAACAAAAAAAAATTGTTTTGCCTTTCGTTTTTGTATTTTGTGTTTTCTCTAATATTTTCTCAGATAAAGAAAACAAGAGACTAAAAAATAACTATTCAAAACTCAACTTCGTAAGTTTGGGAACTACTTCAGACTTTTGTAACATGCAACACGACGCGTGGCCGTAATTAATTTTTACATTTAATCACACAGAGATTTGTTCTCTGAGCAGAAATTTTTGTCATATTTATATAAATTTAAACTCAATTTTCCAGATGATATAGTCAGTTGATGAACTCATGAGAACATTGCAGTGGTTGCATAAAAATCACAAAAACAATCAGTCACCAAAGTTTCAGATGGACCATTGAGATCTTTAAAACTTCATTGATCCCTCATTGTCACAGCTCCTTGCCCGAGCCCTCCCTGCGAGACAAAAGCGTGCATCCCAGCAGAAAATTAGCGCATTTAGCTGTCATCACTTGGCTCCATTTACAATTCCAACCAGCATTCACACAGAAGACTCTGGCCCATCCATTCACCTCAACCCTCATTTATTTGCTCGCTTTCTTTCTTTTAGATGGAAAGTCAATCCTCTGTATAGCTCAGAGATCAAGACAGGAAGGTGTAAACAGCAGATAAATGTGATCAAGTGTCTCTGGTATCACAAGCCCTCACATCAGAGTGGCTGGCTGGCTCACAGGGTTTACCCCCTCCTCTCTTCTTGCCCACATAGATTAGCTGCCCCCTCTTTTTGGCCTCGAAGTGAAAGCGGACAGGTTAAAATGATATGTTCCGTCAGTTTGCAGATATTTTTTGTTCATGGTCGCAAATAAAACACTAAATGTTCACAAATAAGTCCAAACAAGCCTGTTTGCCTTACAAAGTTGGAAAAATATCACATGCATGTGCTTGAAGTCAGTACAAACTCAAAAAACTTTCAACATCTTCGACAATTTGGCAGGGAAGAAGTACAGTAGTGTGCAAAAGTTTTAAACATCCATCCATTATCTTTACCCGTTTCTTCCTTTCTGGGTCAGGGGGGTCACTGGAGCCCACGTCCAGCTGTCACTGTGCGAGAGGCAGGGTACACCCTGGACAGGTCTCCAGTCCATCGCAGGGACACATAGAGACCAACGAGACAAGCAGCCATTCACTCTAGGAACAGTTACCAGTCAGCCTAACATGCATGTTTTTGATCTGTGGGAGGAAACCAGAGCACCCGGAGAAAACCCACACATGCACGGAGAGAACATGCAAACTCCACCCAGAAAGGTCCCTGACTGGAAATCGATCCGACGATGGCAGCTCTTCCAACTGAGTCACCGTGCCATCCAGTTTTTAACCACCCATACTCTATTTGTAATATGATACAAGTAGCCAGACTTTCTTGTAGTCTTCAAAGTAGATGCTAATAGATGGAGTCAATCTTAGTGTGAACTAGAAAGTTCCTGGAGAAACTTTGACGGGGACTGCCTATTTATTATTAAATTGTTATTAATAATAAATATTAACATTAATGATTATTAATATAACCATAAATAATAATTATTAATATTGTTAATATATTTATTAATTATTTATATATTATTAATTTATTAATTTTTATAATATTAATAATTAAAATCAATATTAACAATATTCACACCAATAAGTATCAATATTAAATATTACTTATTAATATAAATAATTATTGCTATTAAAATAGATCATTATTAACATTGATCATTTATAATTAATATTTATTATTAATATTACTAATTAATAATAATAATAGGTGATAATAGGTAATAATAGGTGCCTTCCTTGCATGTTGAACCAAAATGGCTCCATGTGTTACTCAGTTTCTGTGAAGAGTTTTCTCCTATTCATTTCCTATGGGAAATTTGGCATCTTGGTTAGCAAAATATGTCACCATGGTAACTGCGAATGCCAATAAAAGTAATTGCATACTTCCTGGAGCCGGGCCGGTCGTTTTGATTTAGCTTTTGTGGGGGTCCACATTGCGGTTCGGGCCGTATTAAAGTTGAAAAAGATACGCTTTTTAGGTGTAGAATAATAAGTGGGCAATCACCAACTAGTTCCTAGTTATACTAATTGGTGAAATATTGCGTCTTTGTTCACAAATTACGTCGCCATGGTAACTCGAAATGCCAATAAAAGTAGTAGCACACATCACGGGGCCGAGCCAGTCGTTTTGATATAACTTTCGTGAGGGTAGACGCTGTGGTTCGGGCCACATTAACGGAGATAGAAGTGTAGACACTCTTCCGAGGTGTAGAATAATAGGTGTCTGACATGCAAATGCATGGCAGTCCCCAATAAGACAGGACCAGCAACATTAAGGTTCACCTAAATCATGAAGGGGAGGAGTGATAGTGCATTTTCTCTGTACTCAGAAGTCAGAATTTCAGAGTTTCAAATAAAAAAAACAAATGGAATGCTCTTAAAGTTGATATTACAAAATGATGGCGATTCTAGATTGAGTTCAAAATCCAATATGGCTCCTCTCCACCTAAAAGATGTGGAAACCGCAGTAATAATAATAATATTTGTTTATTTTTTACTTCTATTTGTTTGAATCACATTAAATCCATTGTTCACATCCTTTACAATCTTAGGAAACATGTTGCTACACTGTTTGAAAACCCATAATGCAGAGAAATACATTATCATCTTGTATTGCTTACAATAGTTAGCCTATCAGCAAATTCTACTGACTTTCTGACTTTCATTTGCAATACATTTCTGTTGGGTGTGACGCCAAGGTCAGAGTTTTAACTACCAAGATGAATAAAGATGTCACAGCCTGAGTTGCAACTTGTAGCTATAAAGAGATAACAAGGACAACATATAGGTCCAAGACATTTTAAAACATCAATGGAAGGTGGAATGAAGTAGCAGAAGAGGCTAAGAAAACAGAGCAGAAGCTGCCAACTTTACCATTTATTACATTATTTGCTAAACCAGGACTGAGGCGACACCACAACAACCAAAGCAGAATGGTAAAAAGAACAGAAGATGTCTTGTCTTCATCTGAAACCAGTGTCAAGTTTAAGGAACACCAAGATCCAATGGTGAAACCCACAGTTGTGTAGAAAACACTGCTGGAATGCTAGAGCAGCAAAGCTAACTGCGTATCAACAAAACCATCAGCTAACTTTTTTTATTCATTCAACCTTTATTTATGAGACTCTCTCACTGGTACATTTTCATCTTTAAATCACTTCTTGGTTTGCTGCCTTCATCTATCTCCTCCTACATGTCACGTCATCAGTGCAGCGTGCAGTCTCAAGACATCATTACCTGCAGTGTCCCATCAGTGCGGACCGAAGTTGGCAAAAGGGCCTTCTCACTCCGCTCTTGTAACTTGGAACACCTTGCAAAAAGATCTGGAGTTGTCGACTTTGACCGCTCTAAGGGATTTTAAACAATTGTTAAGTTCATTGCAAAAATCAATGCAGACATGTTCCTGATTTTTGGATCTTACACCGTTTTATAATGTAGCTTGTTTTTTTTTTCATTTTGTTTTACCGGTGTATCACTTCTTTTACATACATTTAATTTTATATGCTTTCATATGAATGTTTATTGTTATGTGTACCTCATTTATGGTTTTTTGTTTAAAACAGGTCTCTCTTGAAACTGAGTCCTCGTTACTCAATTAGACTAACCTGTATAAATAAAGATTGAATTAATTAATTTATACAGGTTCGTCTCATTGAGTCACGAGAACTCATTTACAAGAGAGACCTGTTTTAAACAAACCCATAGACAAGGTGCACACAACAATAAACAGCCATAATATATATATAAAAAATGAAAAGTAAATAAAAGTAGTGATATAAAACAAAATAACAACAAGCTAAATTATGAAACGGGCTAAAATACTAAAAACAGGAGGATGCCTGCATTAATTTTTGCATTGAACTTAATTGTTTAAAATCCCTAGAGAGGTCAAAGTGGACATTAAATGAAAGAAGCAAATTGATGGAGACAAATAAATCAGGACAAAAGACCAATAAACAACAACTGAGGGATAAATCAGAAATCCTAACGCAGGAGACCTAAAAAATCAAGTTTATCTACAGTGAAATAACTGCAAGTTGCTATTTGACAGCCAGCTAAAGTGAGTATGTAGGCTAATTTAACAGATTAGATTCTAATCTGTTCTAATCATTAGAAAGATCTAAAGATGATCGCCACCAAATGTGAACAATGACTTATCAGGAAAGAGAAAATACATATCGGTGCTATTAATTTTTACAAACTATGAAGCGACAACATCCACACACCAGCATTTTCATAGATAAAATGGTGCAGATGTACCAATATAAGCATTTCAAATTCCTTACTAGCATTGGTCTGTGTCCATGCCACAGTATTGAACAAAATCCTTTTTAAAATTAAGAGGAGAGCTAAAACCAGTCCAGACCAGTCATCATATCAAGTATATCAAGCTCTTATGGGTAGAGTTTTGTATTGTTGTTGTTGTTTAGTTTTTTCCCCAGTGGTCTTGAAGTTCTTTAAGATTTGGGCTATATCTAAAACCTATCCTAAAACCTGTGTTGCTATTGCCGTAGATGTATAATGAAGATGTAGAATCAATCACTGTTTTCCTATCAATCGCAGCAGGAAAAACCTGATCACGCATCGGCTTTGTACAGAAAACATTTAGTTTTGTTGAGGGTAGGCTGTTTCTTCATGTCAACACTTATCTTCTCAGTGATATATATTGCACTTTTACCGTTAGATGTTTTTATTTCTAGTGTAAAGTTTTCTCAGTTGGATTTGTTAGGTTGGTGAATTTCTTTTCTTAAGATGACAGTTTTCCTGTAATTTTGAGCCACACAACTAAAGTGAACTGGAACAAAAAAATATATATATTTGCACATTTCCTTTTTGAGTAATGTTAAAATGAGAAATCTACTAAATAAATACAACAAAATATGCATAGTATTAAAATTGTAGTTCTCTCTAAATGTTATTGTTTTTTATGTTTCATTCAAAGGAATTACAACAAATTACTTTGAAAAGCATCTCACTTTACTTTTGATGTGTAAAACTTTTGCCCATTACTGTATGACTGAGTAAAACATAGTCTATTTACACCTCTTTTCTTCCTCTTTTCCTTTTTTCCATCTCTCACACTCTCCTTTTCACTTGTTCACATGTGTGATAAACCATTTATCCCTCCAAGGACGTTTTTTCTCATCCACACGTCCGTCCAGTCAAATTACACACTCAACACACAATGGAGTCTGTTCCTATCGTCTCAGCACAGAGAGACCCAGAACCTACATCTGCTCCGGCGTACTCCAGACAATAAACAATTCACGACTCATGTTCAAATCTAATTTTTCGAACAAAGTCTTGACAATAAAAAGAAATAAATTACGCTCCAGCCGAAGGAGCTGCCATAGCCATTCTGGTGATGTAGGGAAAAGTTTTTCTCAGAGTTTTTTCGCGACGAGCAGATTCCTCTGAGCTAGCCATTATCTCAGGAAGGAAGTTAATTAAAGTGGCCCAGTCTGAATCAATGGGGAGAATTTGCAGCTGCACAACGGACAGACCGATGTTCTGCCGGGAAGAGCAGAGTGACGGCCATGACACCACTTCAGAGGAGAAGATTAGCCAAGAGACAAAACTCTCAGCTCTGATCTGCCCCTACAGCGTGGCTCTCCTCCAGGATTACTTTACTCCCACCCTCTTCTTTTATTTTCTATCTTTTTCTTTCTATCCATCCTTTTACGCCTCCCCCATCTTTCAGCCCCACAAGAACTTGAGGGGGTCTTGCCTTCAAAGCTCTTCCCTCCTATCCCTGTAATTCCTCACATCATTACCAAGTTTCCAAAACTTAATTTTAGCAATTACACATGCAATTAATTAATAAATGTGCTGTCATTACAGGCCCTTGTGTGATCTGAGCCCCATGAAAGGGAGGATCAAATAAGTGGTCAAATGAACTGTGAGAGTAGTGAAAGACATGAGGAGGGAGGGATGGAGGGAATGAGATTGTCATTAAAGGATTGCAGAGTTAATCATTTGAGGAGCTGCTGTTCTATCAGGGGCAAGAAGTCTGCAGGGAGCAAGAACGAGAAACAGACTGAGGACAAGATAGGGGACACACTGAGGCCGCGAGCAAAAAATGAGCAGAGAGGAGCAAGGAAAGCAAAGACAACGAAGAGAAGAAACAACAAAAGAAAATCAGAAAAGGAAAAGACTGACATGAATGTGATAAGAAAAAAGGAGACGAGGAGTAGGGAAGAGTCTGCCGAATTATTAATGAGATCAGCAAGTTCCTGCATGGAAGCAGCATGAGCAGCAACGCAAAGACAAAATCCTTAGATTCATGTAGCACACATGAAAACAGATGATTTCTGAGATATGTTGACTTAAACATGAGCTTATAATATAATGAACAATAGTAACTATTTTAATTGGAGTGCTGGTTATGCCCAAAACGTATAACTTTTCTGCCTCGGACATTTTTTTCCAGTCTAAAAATGTAAGCACATTACCACAAAGAAAAGGCTAAATGACAAATAATAACAAACACCCCTTTCAGAAATAAGTTCAGAAACTTCTTTCTTCTTGGTTATTGATGTGACAAAGCAGTTTGTTTTGTTGCTTCAAGATTCAATCTTAGTTTGGACACACGAGCTGGAAAACAGGCAGCTGACTCACTCGCTTGTTTCAGTGTGTTGATGGGAATCACTCCCAATATAAGGAACAAGATCAAATTACTGATTGTTTGTGTGTGTGCGTGGTGGTGGTGGTGGTGGTGGGGGGTGTTTGTGCTGGATATCAGATGAACAATGTGAAAACCTGTTGGCCACTGGTTTGACCAGGTTTCATAAAACTGAAGTTGAAGTTGGGAAGTAGAATGTGTTTATTGCATAATACAACTTTGTGAGCCTTTGATTTATTTATTTTTTTCATCAGCCTCCGCTGATTCATGGACTGTGATAAGTTTTGAAAACAAAAAAAAGAAACTGATGGAAGTTCAAAATGTGGAAATGAATCAATTAAATAGTTTATAGTAAACTTGATCCATGACCACCTTGCATTCTAGGCGTAAACCTAGCTGAAGTCTGGGTCCAGTTTGATCATATTTACAGCTTTTTTTAATGAAAAGCAGCCAAAACCAGAAATATGACAATTTCTTCAGCTGACTGGCAGTAAGCAACAGTTTAACACAGAAGAAGAGGATCCAAGAGTCATGAGTCTTTACCTATGTGCTTCACAAACAAAATACGAGACAGTTTAAGTACTTCAATCTTTAAAACCCTAATAAAATATAAACCATTAATGCAGTAATAAACTCTAAAGGATGGGGTGTGCTGCATTAAGTGTGCAGAGCCCTCTTTAAACTTCTGATGTCCAGTAAAACAAGAATAGAAACAGAAGAGAAATCAAATTGACTGTGTTGTCTTCCAGCTTGTCCAGTCTGCTTGAATTGTCAGTGAAGAATTAAATGAAGATGAGAATTAAAACAAAACGGGCATGAGAATTAAACCATTAAAGTGCTTGAGACTCAAGTGTTTATTATTTTGAATTGTATGCCAAAGAAACCCTAAAGATGTTCTTATGATATGACGATTAGTGTGTCAGTGTTTGTTACATAAGCATTTTCATTTAAGCTCATTGTAATAAATTAAAATGAATGAATAAATCTTTATATTCTAAAAAGTGGGCTTACTTTTGTCAAAATCTTATCATTGTATGCTCATGGTCTTCAGCTTGAATTTCATTCCAACATATCCGCCTGTCAAAACAACAACTCTCCCACTTTTTTAACGAGAAAAACGGTAATTCCATAAATTAAAATGCTTAAGGGACAGTCAATCAGGCTTGTAATTCCGTCTGGTATAATTAGAGGCTGAGAAAACTAATTACAGCAGAGAAACCCAACTCTCCTCTCGCTGCTACAGCAACCATCATCACTGAGATCAGGTGACAGCTATCAAACTCGTTAGGCGGCGATGCACCGCCACACGTATATGCACACACACAGGCATGAACGCACTGTGTGGTTGAGCGAGCAGCTAGGCTAGAAAGAGATGAAGCGAAGGAAGACGGAGGAATGAAAAAATAGCAGGTAATCAAGAAAGAGTAACAACAACAACAGGTTGTGTTCTTAATCAGCAGCACAGAGAGGGAGAGAGAGTATGGAGTTGTACAGATGAGGCAAAACAAATGAAAAAAGAGATCATCTGTAAATGAAACAGTGAGGCGCGCAGGGAGAGCATATAGACAGGAATGCAAACTACTTTAAATGCATCAGGATGATCTCAGCTTGATTACTGCCAGGAAAAGATGTTTGCAGTAAAAAAAAAAAAAAAAAAAAAATTCTGATTTATTCCTACAGCTCATGTAAAGTTGATCTAAATGGCACTGCAGTCTGATAATTAGTTATGACTATAATTAACTGCTTAACTTGCAGAAAAACTTAATTTCACTCAAAGTGCAGAAAAAGAAAGTCTTGGAGCACCAAAATACTGGAGTGTCAAGTACTTCAGAACCAGTTGTTGAAGCAGTCGAGAGAAGAAGTAAAAATTTCAAGTGTTGTTCAAAACAATGTGGTCCTTTGGTATCAGCTGTGTTAAAGACAAATAATCAAGAACAGAGAGAATTGATGATGGAAGAACTTTATTTTATATATATATATCAATATATATATATATATATATATATATATATATATTTCCAGTCAGTTAAAGCCTTTTCATTTAGGAAGACCATTTTTATGAATAAAATACTTTTATTTAGAAATATAATAAAAATAAAAATAATCCCTTTTCAGGGTGACACAGTGGCACAGTTTGTAGAGCTGTTGCCTCTTAGCAAGAAGGTTGCCCGTTCAAATCCCAGCCTAGGACCTTTCTGGGTGGAGTTGTGCATGTTTTCTTCATGCATGTGTGGGTTTTCTCCAGGTAATCAAGTTTCCTGCCACAGACCAAAACATGCATGTTAGGCTGATTGGTAACTTTAAATTGTCCCTAGGTGTGAGTGAATGATTGTTTGTCTCATTTTTCTCTATGTCAGAGCCAAAGTTTCTTTATTGTCATTCGCACCTCATGTGGTACATGTGGTGGATCAAAATTATGTACACAGGGTCACAGTTACATCCAACAATAAAATGTACAAGAAAAACAGTTATAAGATCTAAGATATGAACTAAGAAAAACATCAACTAAAAATACACTAAGCACTAATAGCATAAAAACATTACGTCGAACAGCAGCTAGATCATGAGCATGAGTCTGTGTGAGCAGATGAGCACGCACGAATACCTCAACATGAAACAGATCAGCAGATCAATCACATGATGTGATTTTTCACAGTGATGTGTTTCCCTGTGTCACTGTGATGAACTTGCAACTTATCCAGGGTGTTTCCCACCTCTCGCATAGTGACTGGACATGGGCACCAGTGACCCTGTGACCCAAAAAGAAGAGGTGGGTAGAGATAATGGATGGACGGATGGACGGACGGACCTTTTCATCTTCATAGTCCAGGACTCTTCAACTAAATTGCTCAGTGGGTCACAGTTACTGAACGCCAAGAGATCAGGGGCTGGACATCCAGCAGTTATTGTCATTAAGTTTGTTTTATGGTTTAAAATCTAGTTTTATTAAAAAAATGAACACACTGGTGGGCCGAACTGAGCTCACCTGTGGGCTTGATTTAGCCCCCGGGCCACCAGTTAAAGAAGCCTGTCATAGTCTTGACTGTTGTTAAAGAAATGTGGTTGTTAAAACAGATTCTGAAAATGGAAAATGGGAAGGAATACAAACCCAAAGAAAAGTAAGCGTGTCTTTTAAATAAAATGTGTACAACGGTTATGAACTTCAAGTTTAAACTACTTAATATTGTATAATACTGTTTAAAAAAACAGATTTGTGCTAAAATACCGTCCACTTTATTCAAATTATATCCTTGACAAGACAAGTATCCTTGTTGGGGTTTAGCAGATCAAATCACTGTTATAGTTCTGAATTCAGGCTGATGAAATCTCTGTGTTTAACTAGCTTGTTTTGCAAAAACACAAATGTGCCTTTAGGCACTTGGCTTCAGTTAAAGGATACTTGTCAGTTAGCAGAGACCTGTTACCTTAAACACTGTGTGACATTTAGCCCCTTTTACACTTGTGCCATGACACAGTAATGACCACGTATCACAGTGAAGAGGAACCTATTACGCCAAAACCAATTGCCCTGACACAGCTTGTGCAAACTCTGCAGCCTAAGTGTGTAAAAGAAAGAAAAAGTATGCTCTTACTGATTTCCATTTCAACCCAACTTTAGATTTAATAAAGTAAAACATTAAACGTGTTCACAACAGCAACCAGACCACAAAAACACTGGTGTGATACCTTTAAAGTTGTTTCCTGAGTTCAGTTTTTTGGGATGGGGTGGTGTGTGGGGGTGACCTGTTGGTTCTCAGTCTGTTCTGAGCAACCGGCTAAATGTCACTGTGTGTTCCCTCCAAAGCAAGTCGTGAAAATGGGTAGGGGACCTGTTTCCAAGGCGACAGGGATCTCAGTTTTCGCCAGCGGCCCATTCCCAACCTGTTACCAAATGAGCCGGAGCAGCACCGCTGAAGCTTCAAAGAGCAGCAACCTCAGAGCCGCCACAGGGTCTGCTCACGTCAGGAAACCAAATACTGCAGCCAGAGCTGGAAGATTTTAGCTCAAGCGACGTAGACAGATGGTGAGCCAGACAAGTTGTTTAATGCTGGATATAGAAAAGACAAATACAAACCCTGTTCTCTTCAAATCCATCATTAATTCCCATCAACTTCAACTTACACTGGCAGAAGCGTGCCTAATTCCTATTTAACTTTCTAAGACTTTTCTAAAGTTTGCGTAAAATTCAGTTGATAGTTGGTTGGAAACCTGCAGTAACAAGTCTTCCTCTTCCTCACTACTTCTTCATCTACTTGCATTTCTTGCTGTCTTTCCGTGGCGCCTGGAGGTTGCAAAGCTTCAAAGTTTATTTCCCTTCATGTTAACTTCTGGATGGATGCTTGAAATGGGAAGAGTTGAAGAGAGGGGAAAAAGAAGAGAGGGATTCAGGAGCAAAGAGGAGTTGAAGAAGTAAAGGTCATTTACTGTAAATGAAAAATCTTCAAAAGATATTCTAGGATTTAAAATCAATTCACAACCAGGAATGGAGTTTGAGGGGACAGAATCCACAGCACAAGTATGGAAATGTCAAAAAGACAATCTGGAGCTGAGACACAACAACAGATCATCCAATAACTATTATATTTAGAAATAAAAACATTTCCATTCAGACTTAAATTGTACTAAATATAGTAGTATTAAAAAGGCACTAAAGCACTGCTTATTGAGTATTTGAAGTGTTTAACAGGATTTATACGTAGTTTGAATTTGTATTGCTGTTTTTGATTGTGTTTGTGAATGAAATCATTTCATACCTGTCTCCCATACGCTCCATAGAACTTTCAAGTAGTTTGTGTTTATCCACTGAAAGGTGTGTGTTTGTGTGTGTGTGTTTGCCCTGAAACAACAGCTGGTAAACAGGAGAGTTTCCATTCCACCCTCTTCTCCTCCCACAGCCTTTCTTATTGTAGATTTCTGGGTTTCAACCAAAAACAAGCATCATAAGAGGACATGGAGGCAGATGCAGCATTCTATTCTGTTATTAAAACTATATGCTTCCAGCATCTGCTCGTTTTTTTTAAAATTATTATTATTTTTTGTCCCTGTGGACGCCTTTTTGTTCTGTTAGGCTGGCCTGGACGCAGTCTTAGATCCACTCCTCATGTATCCACCTGACTGTCTGCAGATCCATCTATCTGTCTGGCCATCCAGGTATGTGTTCTCTCACCGGGGTTTGATTTCAGGCTGAATCGACGCCCTGTAAGACGAGTCGAAGCCAGCAACTCCTTGGAGGCTCCAGGGAGGGAAGAGGAGGTGTGTGGCCAGGTTTCATCCCAGGGAGGGTGCAGTGTTCTGGGGTTAGGAGTGGCCCGGGGGGGCCTGGGCACGATGGAAGGATGGATGGGTGGATCCACTGACTGATGACTGTGTTTCCCCTGAGGCAGACTGACATAGATCACAGCAGCAGAGTGAGCAGAAAAGACATTGCTGGGTAGTTAACTATTTCATACTCCATGGCTGAACTTGATGCCTCCATGTCCTTTATGCCCTTTTAGTTTGGGTTGTATAATTTTAAGACTTATTACGAATTAAATAAAACGGCTGGTCTGTTTTCATGTTTTAGATGAGGACTAAAATACATTAGGGCTTCATTAATTTCAATTTTTTTTTTAAATATATTTGCTACGTGTACACTGTAAAATAAGTCTGTAATTTTTACAAAACAAAACTGGCGTCTGAGTTGACAGAAAATATCTGTAAAACAATACTGTGACCATGGAAACAGTTTTACAAAGTAAGCTGTAACTTCAACAGTTTTACTATGTCAAATTCACGTTATTCTCTAGATCTAAACACATTTTCAATGTACTTTTTACAAGTTTTATTTTTATTTTTTTGTTGTAAAAATACATTTAAAAGTAGTACATTTTACAGAATATTTTCTGGATAAATACATGTAAAACATGCAAGTTTAACATTTTTATCTGATGAATTAGCATAAAAAAATGTACAAATTACACTAAAATACTGGCAGCTGTGGTTGCTAAAATGTTAAATTAAATAAGGTTTAATAAGTTTTTTCAATGAAAACATTTTTGATCTTCATACTTTTGAAATATTTTTTGTTTAAAGTACCCACAGAAAGGTTTAATTAATAATTAAGACTTTTTGGTATGTTCTTAAAGTACCTGTATATCTTCTTAACTTTAAGTTTCCTCAATTCCTTTAAGCAGAATTGTTGATAATGAGACAGCTTGGATGGGAAGGGTCAATGCTCAAACATGTTCAAGTCTCTGCAAAGATTTAATTGATGGAGGACTCCGCAGCTCCATCTGGGCCCCTCCAATATATTCAGTTGTTCTGAAGTCATTCTGTGTTGTCTTATTTTCTGTTTTTTTTTAGCTACCGGTATTTTGTTTAGGGTTGCCGTAGATGATCATTTGCTTCCATCTCACCCTATCTTCTCTATTACAACAACCCTCTGTTCAACCTTCTTTATTATATCCATCCATCCATTATCTTTACCCACTTCTTCCTTTTTGGGTCGTAGGGGTCACTGGTGCCATATCCTGCAGTCACAGTGCGAGAGGCAGGGGACACCCAGGTTAGGTCTCCAGTCCATCACAGGGACACAAGACAAACAAGACAAACAACAATTCACTCTCTCACTCACACCTAGGGACAATTTAGAGTTACCAATCAGCCTAACATGCATGATTTGGTCTGTGGGAGGGAACCAGAGTATCCGCAAAAAACCCAAGCAAGCACGGAGAGAACATGCAAACTCCACCCAGAGAGGTCCCAGACTGGGATTTGAACCAGCGACCCTCTTGCTGAGAGGCAACAGCTCTACCCACTGTGCCACCATGCCACCCTTATCATATTCACAGAACTTATATATTTCCTCCTCTCTGGCAGGGACATATTCAGTTCTCTATTCAATGTCCCCAAACTGCTCAACCTGATCATCTGGACGGTTTCTTTTTTTTGTTTGTGCTGAAACGTTTCACCTTCCATCCGGAAGGCTTCAACAGTCAAGGAAACACACAACACAAAACTGATTCTTCCCCAAACAGCTTACTCCAAAGTGGAACAAACCAGTTATGTTGATGCTAAGATGGTCTCTTTGGCACGCCCCCTCCTCCCGTTGCCGGCCCTCTTCCTCATCGACAGTCATGTCAAACTGTTTGACATGACCATAGGGATAAATGTTGTTGTACGGGCCATGAGGAGTCTCTCTCGTGGCCTAAAAATCATTTAGGTGTATTCTACTAACTTTCTGAGGTGTAAAATGCTTTTAATCTAATCTCTGTTAGACACTTTAATCAAGTTAAATAAATTTCCAAAGCAAACTTAAAATGACCTGTGATGACTAAAGTTGATTTCAGAACAACGAAGCAAAACAAAATAGATTAAAAAAAAGATAGCTAAATAGAAAATCAACCAAAAACAAGTGAATAATTAACATTTACCTAACTAAGTACTTACTGTTTTTACTGCAATAGTAAACTGAATGCAGTTAAAAGCCTTGAACCTACAGATTTTAAGACATCAGTATTTTTTTTTACAGTAAAAGATTATTTAAATTTTTTGGAGAACAAAAACTAAAACATGGTTTATGTTATCCAACTATGTTCAGTCATGTCATCTGGACAGTTCCCTTTTTTGTCGAGAGAAGTTTCACCCTCCTTCCGAAGGGCTTCATCAATCTGAGAAGTCACAAACTGTGTTTCCCCAAATGTGACTTCTCCGATTGATAAAGCCCTTCGGATGGAGGTTGAAACGTCTCTCGACAAAAAAAGGAACTGTCCAGATGACACATATTTTCTAATTTTATTACAAAAACTGTTTTTGACACAAATATATCTCATACCATTCATATCCTTTTAGCCCTTTTGGTACTGCATGCATGATCCTTTAGGATTGTCTCTCTATGGGTAGAACTAATACACTCTTGATTGTGATTCTTATTTCTGTAATATTAATGGCTGCAAAAACCCTTTAAGGATGACCTCAGGTACACCTAATATTAAAGGTCATTGTTTGCACTAACAGAGGAGGATGACTCGCCATAGCAACCCATGAGAAGGGAAAAGCCAAAAGAAGATCGTTTGCACTAATTCTGACTGTTTCTGTTTCTCTGACAGATTCTCATTCCGTGTAAGAATGGCAACCACACAACTCTTAAAAACACCATATATGGCTTCAGTTCCTGGTTTTGAAAAGGCTGCTTCATTAAGACGAGCTGTGGGAAGCAAATCTTGGTGTAATCCTGCTTGTCAAATTATTGTCAAAGAATTGGCATGAACCGAAGGGCAGGAAGAACAACTTATATGGGAAAAGTATTTCCTGTAATTGACTGATCATTCAACAAAGAACAAGAAGCAGCAATTTAAAACAATAATTTATGACTATGTCAGTGTTTATTAGATTTTGGCACAAACTCTGAGCAGTTTTGTCTCTGTCCGACTGCACTTCCGAAAGGTCTCATTTCAGCTAGAGTCACGGCTGAAGACTTTTGTCTTCGATGTTCTTTTGAAGTTTTTTTTATTGTTTTCAAACAATGAATGGCTACAAAGTGTAGAAATTTGAGTATATTATACGGTGCAGGTCTTCACGGGAAATAAGCTACTGTACTCAACAAGTTTAAAGAAGAAAATTATAGATTTTTTTTTATTATGTTGAAGCACTCAGGAAAAAAAATAAACTATCCCTATATTTAAACCTCGTCCCTTAGTCACAAGTGTTAAAGTATTTCACTACAAACTGAGACAACCCTTAAGAATTGACGCGCTATCAGCTTTTTGTAATTCACCTTTACAAGAAAGATGCAAATACTATATGTTAATTTATGTTTTGTAGGTAATTATTTAACTCGCAACACATTTTGGCATGTTATATTTGAACACCAGAATACTCTAGGCTGATTATGTGAGAAGAAAATATCAATTTTAGAAAATTTGATGATTTTTTTTTTTTTTTTACAATTTTCTTATGCTTGTTGAGACCAAGTAATAATAATACCAACAAAAAACTTTAGATACATCAGACATGTCAATGTATTTGCTACAAGTATACTTTTTAATTAAGGAAAACATTATGAGTTTTTATAAGCACAGGTAGCATATTGTTGTTTGAAACGTGCTCCTGAAATATTTTTATTTGAAAAATCAAAAGCCCCATTCCTTGCCCTCCTTTATACCATTACATAAATTTAATGTTCATGTTTCGAAATATTAGTGGTTGACTAAAAGCAATAACTTCCAATAAATGCAGTGTCATGTTAAGCTGTTTGAAAGCACCTATCAGGTGAATTTGGATCATCTCAGGCTTAGAAATTCAGGTTCCCATATTTTTTTCATTAATTTCTACACTTACTTGATCACATTTAATGTGTTTAGGAGCAGGTGCCTGTCTAGTTGTCATAGGGGAAGAGAAGCAGTACGCCTTAGACAGGTCACCCACCCATCACACGACTAACAGAAGTGAACACGCACACACAATTTAAAAACAACATTTAACCCATCATGCATGTTTTTAGATCTTTGAAAGAAACCAGAGTAGCTGGAAAAAACCAAAGCATGGACAGGCAGAAAAAATTCTATTTAATAAAAGCTCCAGTAAGGATTTGAATTCTTCATGCTGCATGGCAGCAATGCTAATCAACAGGACCACTGTGCAGCCTCTTACCAGTCAAATGGATGCTCCTTTAACCGCTGCCGTAGACACAAGCAACACAAAAACAACTCTGGAACAATAAAAGAAAAACATCAAAAAACAACAGCGTGTTGAATGAACTCATGAACTCCTTAAAAAGTGCTGGAATAATACTTTTAGATAAACCTTTTTTTTTTTGGACAACCTACAGCACCTAAAGTTACTCTTGGGTCTTGACAGCACAGAACAACTCCAGTGGGTCTAGCTCCGATTAACCTCGTATACCTTGATTTGTTAGGTAAGATGGAGTTTGATTAGTGAGTAGAATATATGTGAATTCTAACAAAAAGGTATTAGAACAATAAATCCATTCTAAAGTTTTTAATTAAAATAATAAATTATTTGTAAAATGCTAACTTCAACATCACTGATCCTTTTTTTCCAGTTCTTGTTTTACTGACTGTCTAAATTAGCAATTGAAGCATAGTCAGTGTGTGTGTGTTTGTGTGTGTGTGTGTGTGGGGGGGGGGGGGGGGGTATGGGGGAGAGAGAGGAAGAGACCAGAGGGAAGGTTCCCCCCAGCTTTGAAGCAGTTTCAGGTATCTGTGTGCAGCTCTCAGCCTATAAGGACAGCCTCCTTGTATATAGATATGTGTATATGTGTGTGCGTATGTTTGTCAGTAGGTCTCAGGGGAGGTCTTTGGTGGTCACAGAGCTCTGATACATGAAGGATGGTCACATATCCCTCTTAGTTAGTCCTCCTTAGTCTTTCTACCTCTCTATTTTGTCCACTTTTGTCAGGCTTATTCTCTCTCAATGACTAATAATAATGCTTTATACCTACCTGCAAACTCAGAAGGGATGAAACAGGTGACATTTAGTAACATATCCTAATTTAATTAGAACATACTGAAAGATGGCTATCCATCCATTCATCCATCCATTATCTTTTACCCGCTTCTTCAATTTTGGGTCACGGGGGTTGCCAGTGCTCATGCCCAGCAATCACTGTGTGAAGGGCGGGGTACACCCTGGACAGGTCTCCAGTCCATCACAGGGCCACATAGAGACAAACGAGACAAACAACCATTCACTCTCTCATTAACACCTAGGGACAATTTTGAGTTACTAATCAGCCTAACATGCATATTTTTGGTCTGTGGGAGGAAACTGGAGTACCTGGAGAAAACCCACGCATGCACGGAGAGAACAAGCAAACTCCACCCAGAAAGGCCCCCGGACCAGGATTTGAACCAGGGACCTGCTCGCTGAGAGGCAGCAGCTCTACCAGTTGTGCCACCGTGCTGCCTGGAAAGATGGCTAGTCAATCAAAATAAATAAACAAGTAACAACAGCAGCAAGTCAACCAGAGAAACCAAATATAGCAGAGCATTTTGCTAATAGCAAAAACTCATTTCTTAATTTTTTTTTTGGCCTGGACAGTCATTTCAAGGGCCTGTTTCCGCTGCTTGTCCATGTGCCT
The DNA here is from genome assembly GCF_014905685.2 of Nematolebias whitei. Taxonomy (NCBI): domain Eukaryota; kingdom Metazoa; phylum Chordata; class Actinopteri; order Cyprinodontiformes; family Rivulidae; genus Nematolebias; species Nematolebias whitei. The sequence goes on from NC_056500.1 coordinate 8,271,480, forward strand.
CTTTCATGCCACACTCTCTTGCACCACCACTTCTGCCCTATTTATTGCACTAATGATCCACCAGAACATATGTTTTGATCACTTAAACAAAACACTGGTGTGTCGTGTTTCATTGGCACTAATGTTACGTGCTAGTTTTCATTTCTCTCATCTTATGACAATGACTCATTATTAACGGACAGCAATACGGATGCATTAGAGATAGCCTTCCCAAAATTTCCTGATGCATGCTCAATAATGCAGGTAGAAAAATCTAAAAACGTTCAATCTGGTCCTTTGGACATTCAAAAAACAACACAGAGCAAAACAACAAAAAGACATTGTAGAAACATCCTAATGAGTCATGTTTGAGTCTTTGTTGGTAGAACATTTGCAAGTTTGTTATGGGAAAGGTTGTGAAATCTTAGCTTATTTTATGTTGTGAAAACCTGCTTATTCTATTCAGAAATACAACAAAAGTGGGGTTTTGCTTCTGTATTTAAACAAGGCAACACAACTTTAGGTGTGTCCTTCCTTATATTTTACTGCAGGGGCAGCTGTGGCTGAGTGGTTACAACAGTTGTCCTCTAATGTGAGAGCTGGGGGTTCAACTCCACTAGCAGTCCATGCTGAAGTGTCCCTGTGCAAGACACTGAACCACTCATTGCCTCCAATGTGTGTCCCATCGGTGTATGAATGTGATAAAGCACTGATTATTCCTTGTAGAAATCTAGAGTGCAGTATGAATGGGTAAATGAGGGCACAGATTGTAGTGTAAAGCACTTTGAGTATCTTAACAAGATAGAAAGGCGTTATATAAGTGCAGTCCATTTACTGTCATGATTATTTCAATTATTCGATTTGTTACAAAGGGGGGTGGGAGGGGTGGCGCAGAGGCTAGAGAAGGCAAGCCTGTGATCTGGAGGTTGTCAGTTCGAATGTGCTGACCGTTACATCAAAATGTGGGTGTGAAAGGTGAAGCATTCACGCCTGCCTCCACCCTCATTTGCCCCACCCTGGACCCCTGCACCCTAACCCCCACATCCACTCCCCCAGACACCCAAGATGGCAGCCCCCTGCTTCATACCTGTGGGCTGCGGACGCTTGGTGGTTGTCAAATCTTGTACAAGTAGCTGCACTGATGATTCCTGAAGACGGAAGCAGCCAAAAAAAAAAAAAAAAATGGTTGTTGGGTTGAGGGGGAATTTTTTTCATGTTTTTAAACATTTGGAAAACCATAGAACAACATACAGTAATCATAAACATGTTGAAAACGTTCCAAAACCACTTTTTACATGTGAAACCCTGTTTCACATCCCTGAAACTGTATGTATTGAAAACATGTGATTTCCTCATGAGAGGTATTTGGGTGGGTTTTTTTGCATTTGTACTGAAATAATCATGTGATAAGTGATTTTTGATATTCTTCATGGCAGAAAATGTAAAAGGGAGTTTTCTGAATAAAGCCTGACAGCTGTTACTTCTCACAGCTGTTTGGTTGGATGCTCTTAATTTGCTCTTTATGATCTTTTAAACCAAAATAACAAAAACTTTATTTTCTGAATAAAACAAACAAACAAAAATAAACAAATAAATAAAAAAGAGGTAATTTTTTAATATTACATTGATCAATACCTTATAAAAGGCATTTCAAAAGGCCCAAACAACTTTTTTATTTGCTTTAAGATCTTTTGCAGTAAGTAATAATAATAATAATCATCATCATCATTTTATTTAAGAAGCGCCTTTCAGGACACCCAAGGACACTTTACAGTAAGAAACATATCCGAAAGATTGTGTAAAAACAAACAACAAGCACAGTGCAAAGATCAACAGGACTAAATTAAAATATAAAATACATAAAGAATATAAAATACATACAGAATATAAAATATATAAAGAATATAAAATACATACAGCAAAGTTAAGGATAAGCGAGTCTAAAGAGATGTGTTTTCAGAGCAGTCTTGAATAGAGAAAGAGAGGTGGTGTTTCGTTAGTGTGTCAAATTACATCTTACAACCACTGTACTTTTAATATTTTTATTTAATTTTTAGCTTGCATCTACATTTTCTTGAAGATAATTTCAAAAGGTTAATATTATTTTTACAACTAAGGACATTTTGAGAAAACGTAGATTACAAAACAGAGAACAAAAGAAAGTGTGTGTGTGTGTGTGGGGGGGGGGGGGGGGGGGGTATCTCCTGCACACTTGCAAGCTGTGAGGGGTCAAACGATATTGACAACAGGTCGTCCACACCCACACTTTCATACAGCTTGATGAAAGGAGCAGGACAGGAGTCTGACTTTACTGCACCATATGGGGAATGATTCATCCATCCATCCATCCATTATCTTTACCCGCTTATTCCATTTTGGGTCACGGGGGTCGCTGGTGCCCATGTCCAGCAATCACTGTGCGAGGGGCGGGGTACACCCTGGACGGGTCGCAATTTAGAGTTACCAATCAGCCTAACATGCATGTTTTTGGCCTGTGGGAGGAAACTGGAGCACCCGGAGAAAACCCACGCATGCACGGAGAGAACATGCAAACTCCACCCAGAAAGGCCCCTGGACCGGGGTTTGAACCAAGGACCTGCTCGCTGAGAGGCAGCAGCTCTACCAGTTGCACCACCGTGCTGCCGGGAGTGATTCAGTCATAGTTAAATATATTTATTTCCTTCTTCACTTGTGTTCTTCTTTCATTGTTTACCATCATGTTCCTCACAGTCCTTTCCTTTGTTTATCTTTCATACAATTTATTGACACACTAAAAGTAACCTAAATCAGAAACTTTTGTACTGTTTTATTTTAACAAAGCAAATAAGAGAAATAGTTTTAAGGCAACATAGATAAGTGATGCAATGTAAATTATAATTTTATTTCATTTTGATTATAATGTTAACCCAAAGTAAAAGCATGTGCAAGAGTAAATAATTATCTTAAAGATCCACTGCAGATGTTTCAGTGACATCTGGTGTCAAAGTTGCAGCCTGCTACCAACTATAAACATCTAAGCTACTAATCTAACCTCTCTACCAGATGTGGTAAACTTCAGGTGCAAAAACAATCCCAGATTTCTTTGAGCCAGGGTTTCAGAAATTCATGGTCGACAACTTGTGTAACATGACAACCCTTTAAAACAGATTAACCAAAAGGAATAAAATGTTCTAAGGTAATTAAGATGTAACAATCATCTCAAACTGGTTTATTCCACTTTGGAGTAAGCTGTTGGGTGAAGAATCAGTTTTGTTTTGTGTGTTTCCTCGACTGATGAAGTCTTCCGGATGGAAGGTGAAACGTTTCAGCACAAAAAAAGAAACTGTCCAGATGACCTGACTGAAAAATGTTAGATTGTATACCTGGATTATTGAGCATTAGTAACAATCTGTTGTTAAGGGCACCTTTTCCCTGTTTAGATTCAAAACAAATGTTGCAATTTTTTTCAAGACTGTTGTCAGTATGAGTGCAATTTTTTTGAAAGTTCTATACTGTTGCCACAAACTCCAACCATCTATCAATCTTTTTTTTTTTTTTTTACCTGTTTTTCTGTGCAGAGTAGTGGGGAAGCTGGTACCCATCTCCAGTGATAATTGGGCAAAAGATCTAGTAAACCCTGCACAGGTTCCCAGTCCATCATAGGGTTACTGTTGATACATACAACCATTCATGCTCTCTGGTGATCTATAGTGATAATTTAGTGTTTTAAATAAAACTACATAATATGCATGTTTTGGGCTTTAGGAGGAAATCAGACTGCCTAGTAAAAACCCACGCATGCACGTGAACAACATGCACTCCACACAGAAAGGTTGAAGCCAGGATATGAACCCACTCTGCCAACATGCTATGTGCAGCATAAGAAGAAGGAAAAAAGATTATGGTAATTTGGAGAAAATTAGGGGGAAAGATATAGAAAAGTATTGCAGATACTCTTTAAAGTGTTACACGAGGAGCACTGGATATATTTCTTCTCAATTTGTGGTGCTATTTAGTTTACAGCTGGATGCATGTTCCTAGTATATACTGTCTTTTTCCCTTCCTTTTTCTCATCTGAAGATGACTGCCAAGAGTGTGTCATGGTAGATTCACAGTCTCCTCCCTCCCTCCTCTTACTCAATGTTATGTTGGTGTGTAATAAACCTCAGCTCTGTACCTTCAACTCAGTCTTGCCGCTCTGTCAGTGTGTTTGTTGCCATGAATGGGACTTAGTGTCAGACACAGAGAGCCAAGGCTTCTTACAGCATGTTCTCACACACCCCTATCCCTCCCAAACCAAGCTGCGTGTGTGTGTTTATTTGAGTGTGTGTCAGGTAAGGTAATGTAGCCCTGCCACCAAAAGCCTTATCTCAGTTGGACAGGATTCAGCGCTCCACCTCAGTGTCAAATGAACACACAAGCATGAACGCACTTAAAATAACATGACTTATGTCTTTGCACCTCATTATGGTTTCCCTGAAAGTTAAAGTCAAGGCAAACACCAGCAAACCTTATTTGGTTACTTGTCAAACATGTCGGTGTGTTTGAATGCAACTGCTTGGACTGTAGATCACACTGGTATCAACTCTGGAAAATTAATGTCTAAAATGTTTTGGAAACCATGACAGTGCTGCGATCCTTTTAACTCATAAGCTGCTGACTTTCACTGTGGCAGTGAGTGCAGTTTGAGTTTTTATGGTGTTTTATTTTTTTACACTTTTTTATACAACAAGAAGAAAATGTCCTCTGATACAATCGTTACTACTTCTTCCTTCATTTTCTTCTTCTTACTTCTCCTTCTTTCGGCTTTTCCCTCTTCATGGGTCACCACAGCGAGTCATCCTCCTCCATCTCACTCTGTCCTCACTCCATCGACCTCCATGTCCTCTCTAACTGCATCCATATAGCTCCTCTATGACCTTCCTCTTTGTCTCTTTCCTGGCAGCTGCATTTCGAACATCATTCTACCAATACACCCACTGTCCCTCCTCTGGACATGTCCAAACCATCTCAGTCTGGCCTCTCTAACTTTATCTCCCAGTTGTTCAACATGTTCTGTACCTCTGATGATCTCATTCCTAATCTTATCCATCCTTGTCACTCCTAAGTAGAACCTCAACATCTTCATTTCTGCAATTTCCAGTTCTTTCTGTCTTTTTGTCCATGTCACTGTCTCCAGACCATACAACATAGCTGGTCTCACCACTGTCTTGTAAACTTTTCCTTTGACCTTTGCTGACGTTCTTTTGTCGCAAATCACTCCTGAAACTTTTCTCCATCCACTCCATCCTGCCTGGGCTCTCTTGTTCAGCTTTTTACCACACTCCCCATTTTCCTGGACAGTGAACCCTAAGTACTTGACGTCCTGCACCTTTGTGACCTCTGCTCCTTGTAGCCTCACTGTTCCACCTCCTCCCTCTCATTCACACACATGTACTCTGTCTTACTATGGCTCACTTTTATTCCTCTTCTTTCAAGTACATACCTCCACTTCTCTAAGTTCTCTTCCACCCGTTTTCTGCTCTCACCAGAGATCACAGTGTCATCTATAAAGATTATATGTACAAGTAATGATACTTTTTTAAATGTCTGGCTTTGAGCTTGAATGGTTGTTTGTCTCTGTGTTCCTGTGATGGACTTTCAACCTGTCCAGGCTGTATACCTTGCAAGGTACCAACTCCATACATGGAAATAAAAAAGCAGATAAAGGATGTTGACTAACCCAACAAAGTTCAGTTAGGTCATCTGGAATGTCTTTTTTGTTGTTGTTGTTGTTGAGATGTTTCGACCTTCATCCAAAGGACTTCATCTGTCCGAGGAGCCACAAATGAAATCAGTCCCACAAGCACCACACTCCCATAGTGGACCAACCCATTTGCTAGTGATAAGATGGTTTCTGGGGCCTACCCTCTCCACCGTCGACTCCTCTCAGGCAGCCATAGCCAAAGTTGATCAAAACATCAAAGTTCATGCTCAATGATCCAGGAAAAAATCCAGTAAAGTTCAGTCAGTCAGAAAGCATCTTATCACCAACAAACTGGTTGGTCCACTATGGGAGTGTGCTGCTTGTGGGACTGAGTTTGTTGTGGCTCCTCAGACTGATGAAGTCCTTTGGATAAAAGACAAAATGTCTCAAGATAAAGCCCAAAAGAAACCATCCAGATGACCTGACTGATCTTTGTTTTGAGCATGAACTTTAATGTTGACTAACGTCAATTTTGGAAAATACTGGTACCTTGCCTAAACTGGGCAAATTACTTTGGTATATGTCAGCCAGATTAAAAGCGCAGACCAATCAAATGTTCATTTAGCTATTTTTACTCTTAAAGCAAAGAAATGTTTTATTCTTAAATTGTCAATAAAGTCTCTACCCTTTTACACACTTTGACAGAAGAAATTGCATTTTTTTATATTCTCTAATATGGCAGATGAATTTTAGTGCAACGCATGTCTGTAAAAGTGTTGTTTAAAACATAAGGATTATTGAGGCCCTAATCTGTTTAAACTTATCTGTTTTACCTTGTGCCTACAGGGTAGACCATTCAACAGTATCCAGTTTTAATCATAACTATACTGTGTACCAAGTCAAGCAGAACAATTAGAGTCACATCAATGGTTGGCAGCTTATCACAGAGCTGCTGCAGTCAAAGACAATTGGTAATATCTATAAAATAAATTATTATGTGGACGTTTAACTTAGAAAGGAGGAGTGGAACGCATAAACACTTTCATACGCAAGTTTATCTGTAAGGTCAAACCTATTATTAACCCCAGGGGTCTTGGTATTAAACTCATTCTTTTGTTGAACAAAACATTCTCGTGAAGAGAATAACATTAAAGAGAGACTTTGATAACTTATTTAAAAAAGAAAGCCACATGAAAAAGATAAATAAGCTATGATTGCCTTCCTCCTCCTCCTCCTCTTCCTCCTCCTTCCCACTCACTGCGTACACACCCTGAGGGAAATGAGGAAAGGCTAAGTATCAGGTGAAGCCTGATTTGGACCACCATTCCTATTGTCAGTGTCCTTTTATGTGTCATATTAGTTACAGAGAGACAAAGACAGGAGCGAACCAGCGGAAACCATGCACAGCGAGGAGGAGAGGAACGAAGGCAAAGCTGGATTGGAAGACGAAGCAGAAAGTGCAGCCATTTTAATATCATGTTATTTTTTCCATTGAGGTCAGTGAGACAGGAACCTTTCGTGTTCAAGACACAAACATTTATATACAAAGACAAAAAAATCATCCAGAGGGAACGACTTGTGAAAAGTTAAGCCACTTTTGCGTCACAGAAACATACAAATGACAGGAACAGGTTGTAAAGATAGGCAGTATCGGATTTTGAAGATAATCTAAGGTTATTTGAAGCTTTTCCCAACAAAGGACTTGTACTTCTAGCTTTTTCCATCAATGGTGCAGGTAACACATCACTTGCTTCACTTGCTACTAATCCAGGGTTTACACATCCACAGTTACTGCATAACAAAGGACAATAAACTGGGATAGTTTCAGAAGTTACAGCTGCCACTTCTCGGGTATGGATGGATGGATGAATGGATGGATGGATGGATGGATGAATGGATGGACAAGAAGAAGCCAATTGGATAAGCAGACAGATTTTTTAAAAGTCTAACATTTCTTCACTCAACATTTCATACCAGCCACATTTACATCAGTCTAATCCTTGATCAACTGGAAAATACAAAATTAAATGTACTAAATACAGATCGCTTAGGGCTTGTTCGTTTTGCTGTTCTATGTAATATTTTATGCTACTAGTGCTTAGTGTATATTTAGGTGATGTTTTTCTTAAATCGTATTACTGTTTTTCTTTTACATTTTATTGTTGAATATAACTGGGACCCTGTGTACACAATTCCGTTCCACCACATGTACCACATGGGGTGCGAATGACAAATAAAGAACCTTGAATCCTTAA
>NC_056500.1:8279778-8305891 GCF_014905685.2 Nematolebias whitei
ATATATATATATATAAAACAATTGTGACAAAACAACCCTGACTGAAGTTATACGGTAAAATTATTGCAATCAGAACTAAGTGTTCTGTGATATAAAAACATCCTGAAAGAATTATTATACTGAAAAAAAAAAAAAACTGTTTTAATGGTCAACATATGAGTTAAAATAAACATTTTCCCCACCTATTTTATGTGTGATGCTGGAATTTTTGATTGAGGTGCTTTTTCAACAGGCAGCTTGATCTTAGAAAAGTCTTTTACATCTATTCTAATCTGAATTACCATTTAACGCCTATCTAATGGAAGAGTAAACCAAGAGGGATAAGAGGGACTGATATTATTGTTATATAAACCATTTGTATAATATTTAGAAAAGTGTAATAATAAACTGTATTCTTTTACAAACACTAACATAAGATTCACTAATTCATAAAGGAATATTTGTTACCAACACAACTTAAAATGGTATGCAATGCATTTTGATAGACATGTTTCTTAATCCAACTAATTTTAATTTTGACCATCCAGATTCCGTTCACAGCAACAAACCATGCGTCACTTTAAAAAAGAAAAACTCCCAATTTCAAGGTCAAGGTTCTTTATCGTCATTCATATCACGTGACACGAGGTGGAATGAAATTGCATACACAGGGTCCCAGTTACATCCAACAATAGCAAAAATATAAAGTGTAAAAAGAAACAGTAAGGATCTAGGATATATGCTAAACGAACGCCAAACGATACGGCAAAAGATCTAAGATATACGCTAGTCATTAATAGTGCAAAACAAATACACCAAACAACAGCAGCACGAACATGAGTCTTTGTGAGTGGATGAGTATGAATGAATACAGCAGCATGAAATAATCAGCAGCATGAGATCAGCAGCACTGATAATCAGCAGCACATATCAACAATTAAAGCTAGTGTTTCTGTTTTTTTTCCACATTGATTATCCTGGTTAGGGATTTATGAATCTAACAGCTTTAGGGTAGAAGCTGTTCCTCAGTCTAGTGGTTCCACATTTAATGCTCCGCAACCTCCTACCTGAGGGGAGCGGGGAAAAAGTGTGTGTACTGGATGAGTGGAGTCCTTCATGATGCAGGTGGCCCTCTTCCTGCATCTGGAGGTGTAGATGTCTGTGATGGTGGGGAGGCTGACTCTGACAGACTTCTGTGCAGCCTTCACCACTCTCTGCAAAGCTTTTCTTTCTGCAGTTGTGCAGCCTCCATGCCACACGTTGATGCTGGAGCACAGGATTCATTCATTCAACTTTTATTTAGACAGGTAAATCCCATTGAGCCTCGTGGACTCATTTACAAGAGAGACCTGATTTCAACAAAGAATGATGACAACAATGGACAACAGTTACAACGATAGACAGTTACAAAAAGGCATACAGATTTTTTCTTTTTACAAATAAGATGGCTAAAAAAAGTAACAAAAAATAGCTAGATTCTAAGGCGAGTGTAGAAAACTAAAAACAGGAACATGTCTGCATTGGTCCCTGCCCGGAGGCCAACAGATTCTTAAAGCCACTTAGAGAGGTAAAGGTCGAGAGCTTCAAATATTTTTGTAAGATATTCCAGGAAACAGGAGTGGAGTAGGTGAAGGCCCTTTTGCCTAGTTCAGTCCTCACTGAGGGAACACTGCATGTAATAATGTCCTGAGAGTGCACGCTGTAGCTGCACTCACGCAGAGACATGTAGGAGGAAATGTATGAAGGCAGCAGACCAAGAAGTGATTTAAAGATGAAAATGTACCAGTGAGAGAGTCTGCGTGAAGGTTAATGATGTCCAGTTAACCAGTGAATACAGGGTGCAGTGGTGTGTATGATAATCACAGCCAGTTATGAATCTTAGTGCACCATGATAGACAGCATCCAACACCTGCAGGGTTCTTGTAGGAGCGTTCATGTAAATAATGTCACCGTAATCAATGAAGGGAAGAAAAGTCACAGATACAAGGCATTTCCTAGCATTCAGAGTTAGACAGGATCTGTTTCTGAAAAAGAAACCCAGTTTAGCTTTCAGTTTCTTTACCAAGTTTTCCACATGGTGCTTAAAAGAGAGATGCAAATCGACCAAGATACCCAAATATTTATAGGATTCAACAAACTCAATCGGGACACCATTTGAGGATGAAATCAGAGGAAGAACTGCTGGGACCAACTTCCTATTTGAAAAAAGCATCCCTTTAGTTTTGTCGGCATTTAGGACAAGTTTGAGGTGGAACAAATCTGTCTGGATGATGTCAAATGCAGATTTCAAAAGCTGGAAAGCCTTTTCAACTGTTTTAGCTCGACAATAAACAACTGTGTCATCAGCATAAAAATGTATGGATGCATAAGGGATGTTTTTAACAACATTACGTATGTAGATTGTAAAGAGGGTGGGTCCTAAGACTGAGCCTTCTCATACACCATTGTTGACTGTTAAATAACTGGAGGAAGTACCATTACGTTGAACACATTGCCTCCGGTCTGAGAGATAGTTAGAGAACCAAACAATGGTGTGTTCTGAGAAACCGATGTCTGAAAGTTTATGACACAAGATGTTATGATCCACTGTGTCAAACGCTTTAGACAGGTCTAAGAAAAGTACAGCACAATAATCCTTAGTATCCAATGCTTCAACAATGTCATTAAGAACCTTCAGCGAAGCAGTGGTTGTGCTGTGTTGTTTCCTGAAACCAGATTGATGTGGAGGTAAGATGTTAAATGAGTCCAGGTAATTTTGGATTTGAGAGTTTATCAGTTTTTCTAGAACCTTGGCTAAAATGCAGAGTTTAGAGATTGGCCGATAGTTGTTCAGTGAGTTGGGGTCACCTCCCTTCAGCAAAGGATGAACAAAGGCTGTTTTCCAAGCATCTTGAATGGAGTTTTGTCTTATGGAGAGATTGAAGATGTGGGTCACAGGGACTGTGATGATATGAGCAGCCAGCCTTAAGAAATAAGGTAGAAGTTAATCTGGACCTGCAGATTTTTTAGGATTAAGATCTTTTAACAGTTTATTAACCTCACTGACTGAGAATGGAGACAAAGAGAAGGTATGATTAACTGAGGATTGACTTGTAGGAGGGATTTGATTAGTAGAAGTTTGATTATTAAGTGAAGTGGCTGATTTTCCATTAGTAACTTTGTCAAATAAAGAACTAGAAGCAACAAAATGTTTGTTGAAACAGTTCAGGATCTCATGCTTATTTGATACAGGAACAGAGTTAACGAGAAGTTGTGATGGGAGGTTAGATGATTGGGGGGTGCCTGAGAGAGATTTGATGGTTTTCCAGAATCTGTTGGGGTCATTTAGATTTTTGGAGGTCTGAGATAAGAAATAGTTGTTTTGCAGCTTTGATGGCAGTTGTGCATTTATTCCTCATCTGTCGAAAACTCAGCCAATCAGTGTCTGAGTCAGATTTTCTCACTGTGGCTCAAAAATGATCTCTCCTGTGCATGAGGTCAGCTACCTCTGGAGCAAACCAGGGGCTGTCTAGTCCATTTATTCTGAACTGACGAAAAGGAGCTTGTTTGTTCACAAAATAAATTAAACTATTATGAAAATAGTTCCCAGCGGAGTTCACGTCATCAATTAATAGAATACGATGCCAATCAAAGTGAGACAGATCCCAGAGGAATGACTGTTCACAAAAACGTTTCAGATCCCTTTTTTTGAATTAATCTAGGTGTAGAAGGTGGAAGTTTAATATCCCTAAGGGTCGCTGTTACACAATGATCACTCAAAATGTTAGCAAATACACCTGTACCAGGGAATTTGTGAGGCATATTTGTTAGAAACAGGTCTACGATGAAAGATTTTTCATGACGGTTTTTGTTTAATCTAGTGGGAGAGTCGATCAGTTGGGTTAGATTGAGAGACAGGCAACATTCCTTGAATTTATCACAGAGGGGGGTCGACTTATCCCAGTCAATGTTGAAATCTCCTGCCAAAAAATTCTCTTTGAATTTTAAATTACCAAGGAATTCCATCAGGGAGGACAGAGCCTAAGGTGTTGCTGAAGGGGGACGATAACAACCCACTACAGATAAGATCTGGCCTCCATTCAAAGTGATGTTTACAGCTAAGGCATCAATTTGGTTTGGAATTGTTTTAGAAGACACAAGACTAGCAACCAGAGGATCTCTGATGTAAACAGCGACTCCCCCCCCCCCCTTTTTTTTTTGACGATCACAGCGGTACATGTTAAATCCATTGATTACCAGGTCATTATTCAGTACAGATTTGTTGAACCAGGTTTCAGAGATGAAGATTACATCTGCCCCTACTAGACAGTCCTTCATTAAAAGTAACAGGCTGCTCACTGAAGCTGAGACCGGCTCTGTTAAAGATGAAGTCCCCCACAGCTAACTCGGTTCGGTTCTGGTCCATTTCAGGGGACACATGTACACTTACCCCACACCAATGAAGACACCACGAGGGCCAGTCCAGCAGAAAACCATCAAAATACCACCCTGCAATTCTCGTCGGAACCAGGTAGAACCACAAAGGTCCAGATGAGAAGTTTGTTGGGGTCCAGAGAGAGGGAGAGAAAAAACACCGGATCTTCGTGCGATGACTCCCCAGCTCGAGGGGTCACCTGGCGGGCAGGGTGCGCTCAGAGTGACCGGTGGGGTGGGAGCGGCCGGTCCTGGACCAAAATATATTTTTGGACGGTCCCGTTCGGCTCGCTGAGTCACTGATCTCCGAATTCGGTTGGAAGGGGGACCAACTTTAGTCCGATTCGAAAAACGGGTGAGTTTGATGATAAAAGACTGCAGAGAAGTCGGAGGGAGCTGTCGTCCATCAGCTTGCCGGAAGTGAACGATGCTCTCCACTACACACCTGTAGAAGGAGGTGAGGACTGAGCTTCCCAGTCCAGCCTGCCACAGCCTGCCTCCGTGATCTTAATTTTTAATTTGTGCCTAACTGTGGGAAATATTTGCCATTTTGATGATTAAAACAATGATTAAAATACAGATAAACTTCCTGACCTGAGTGCTATTCATACATCCTTACAGAGCACCACTCACTCACATACAGAAGCAAGGACAAGATAAGCCGTTTGGTCTTTGGTATGTCTGAAGCATAAATCTTCCATCTCTCTGCAGCATCATGAAGCATCACGAAGCATCAAGGTTACACATTCAATGCCAACCAGCAGCTTGGATAATTACTGAGGTTACATGACCTTGGTCGCCTGCTGTTTTTCTCTATCTCTGGCACTGAAGTAACACATATTGTCTTTGTCTATTTAATCAACTGCTCTAGCTCATAAGAAAAAATATATATTTTTCTTCAACTTGTCTTGGCCTGAGCCAACTTATGAATGTAAAGCTGTCAGAAGGACGTCCAAGATATTTTCACCCCAAGCTTGTCAAATAACAGACATATTTTATTCTGATGATCCAGAGTGTCATGTTTTATTGCTCCTGTTAATGTTAGTGTTATTTTTGAGTATGTAGGTACTGACTAACATCTTCATCTCGCAAGAGCAGACCTTTAACGTGTCACCAAGCTTTAATTTGAAGGTTCAATAGACAATAAAAGAACAGGACATCTGACCACACCATTCAAATATAAATGTTACCTTTTCCATTTTCATTTGTATGATACATGATGGGGTGGTGGTTAACACTGTGACTTGACAGCAAAACGTATATATGAAGGTTTTTGTTTTCAAACAATCCCTAATGTTTTTTAATAAATTTTAATACTTAAAATTGCAAATAAATCTCATTGTGAGTTATTTTATATCCAAAATGCTGATTGTTTTAGATTTGTCTCATAAAATGAAGTCAGATTTTTATTAAAATCCATAAAAATTATCCCTTGCAGTCACAGATTTGCTTGATGGCTGATCTGACTCATTTTCAGTGATAAATATGAGAAAAAAAAATCATAATTACCTGGATTTAACTGTTTGATGAAGGCTCACTTCCTCTCCCCCTTGGTGCTCTCTGATTACAGAGCACGTTAGGGTGGCATGAGAATGACCTGGCAGGTGAAGTCAAAGGTCCTGGGGTCAGGGCTACACTCTGGTAGTGGAGTCCTGTTACACATAAGGAGACAGGAGAAGGGTCTTGTCACTCACTGTCAGCAGATCACAGCACTGATCCATAACCTTCACCTCTGTGACAAATCTTTGAGCTCTGCAGCCTACTGACCAGGAAACACGCAGGAATATGGATCAATATTAAGTTACTCACCTTCAAATAAAGACATTTAAACTCAGATATTTTATTTGGAATATACTGCATATATCAGCAAACTGTCTTTTCTTTTTCAGATTTTGAATTAGATTTTATTTTGTCACGACCAAAAAAAAACAGGAAACATTTAAATACTGATTACTTTTATTACTTAAATACTAAAAACAACTCCCAGTATTTCATGATCATGTGTTTTAAAATAATTGTGATGACTAAATATTTAATTTAACAAGAGGTGTTACAATCATTGAATTCATTCCAGTTGAGATTTTATTGTAAAAATACAAACGAGTGTGACTAGAGGTTTTAGACTCAAATTTGTCTACAATGGGGGCAACAGACATTGAAACATACAATATGTATGCAGAAGCAGTATCAATAAGAGCGTAAAACAAAGGTTTTGCAAACTGAACCTTATTTATTTTGTTCCTTTATAATCATGTTATTTTGGTTCCTTTGTGTTATTTTTATTCAAGTTTGATAAATTAATTTCATTACAGCTGAAGTTTTTCATACAGCATTATAAATGATATACCATCAAAATATTTGCATTTGACACATTTCTCCATTTAGACACAAAGAAATAAAATGTATCTGTTAACAGACATGCTTGTTTAAAACATTTTTTTTTAATATGGAGCTTTGCTTCAGGTTTGAAAAACTACAACTTTTTAGTTTTATTTTTTGTAAGGCATGCAGGTTTGCTTTATGTTACAGTGAATTATTATTTCACATCATGTGCTTAAATCTTTTTAACCCATGACATGTCATCAATTCTATAACCACATAGTTTAAAATCTGTAGAACTCAATTTAAATTATATATATATATATATAAAAAAAAAAATCTTTATCATTCTCTGTCTCCCTCTAGTGCTGGCTTGACTGGTAGAATATTTTAATATAACCATACAAATAATAAATAAAGTTGTATGTAATTAGACTATGAGAGTTCAAGACTCCATCAGATTTCAACAGTTTCTTCACAATAAATATGCCACATACAGGATAATAGTTAAAAGAGAGGAAAATAATTCAGGTTTTTTAAATGGTTTGCAAAAATGGACTGAACGTAATATTCTGACTTCTCCACATTTTTTATTTAGATTTAGAAAAGTAAGGAACAAGCTTATCATAATGACTACTTAAGCATGTCAATTTTTTTAACCTGAGAACAGCAAACACACACACTTTGATTCATCAGGCTTTAGGATCCAACAGCTTAGCATGAAAGCAAATGTGAAACAGAATCTGTAAATTGCAGAGCAGGGGAAAGGAAAGAGAGGGCGAGAGGGAAAGACAGAGAGTTGTTATCAGAGCAGGGGCGTGTGTAACCTCATCCTGCTGCTAGAGTTTCCTGATCGAGTCACCTGACTGAAGCGCCGAGGTGCGATTGGCTGATTGGCTCTCACAGCCAGGTAATGATGTAAGGTGAGTGTGTGGGAACGAGAGGGGGTGATAACCCTATGTGTGTGAGGTGTGTGTGTGTGGGAAATGGGTAGGTTGATAACAGCTTTTCCCACTGCTGCCATATGACCCTCTCACCTGCCTACCTAACAGTGGTTATCACCAAATCCTGCACAGCAGGAGGTCTCTGTGTGCATGTTAGTGTGCGAATGCTTTGTCTGTTTGCACATTTACATGCACCAATGGATGGTTTGTCTCTCTGTCTGTGTGTGTGCCAGATTGTGTGTGTTCATTGGTACTGGTGAGTTTTTAATGAACAGAGAAAACGAAAAGTGAAACACCAAGAAGACGAGTTTCGAAACCATAAAAACAAAAACGAACATTAAAACAGCGTATGCATCACCAAATCATATGTGTGAGGGAGGCCCCATCTCTACCCTGGTGCAATCAGTTTTGTAATGATAAAACATTCAACACTCCTTTTTTTGAGTACAGAACAGAAGATAACTGAATCAGAGAGCAAGGCCTAAAAACATCAAAGTCTTTTTCATTTAAAGTGGCAGTTAAAGTTTCTCAATAAAGTGGCAGTTAGACATTTTGAATGAGTAAATTTGTGCTGCACAAAATGTTTATCCATATGGCACAAGTTTCTTGACCAAAAACATTTATCTTCCTAATTTATAGAGGCAGGAAATGTATTGTGACTTATTTAGAACAACGATCACTGCAAGAACAAGAGGAGAATGTGCTCTAAAAATAATTGACACTGATAGTATGACTAAATTAAACCCTTTACCGTTAAAGATTGAAGCCACTGTGTGCTTCCACTTGTAGTGGTAGTTTGGCTAAGAAGCACATGGACATTAGGTAATAAAACTGATTGGTATCAGGGTTAGGTATTGTGGGCTATCACAACTCTCACATTGTATGACTGAGATTTTTTTTTCTCCCAGCTCCCCTGCTATGACCATCAACTTCACCCAACACTGTTCCCATCCTAGTTTGCCAGGAACTTAATTGATCTTGGCCTTAAGTTCAGTGTGTGTGTGTGGTGGTGGTGGTGGTGGGGGTGGTCATCAACAGAGAGAGTCAGACAGAGAAAGAGGGAGTAGTGGGAAAAGATTTTCTGGGAACCGGGAGTCCCCTTGAACACTCCACCACATTTAACACACACGTACTTGTGCACGTGCATACACACACACACACACACACACACTCCTTCCCCCTTGTCCCCCTTGTCCCCCTTGCGCTGGAAGAAGCTGGCTGGTTCTCAGACACCTGGTCATTACCATTGCTAATTAGGTGCCATTAATCAGGCCCGTACAAGTGTCTAAGTGCATGTGTGTGTGTGTGTGTGTGTGTGTGCGTGTGTGTGTGTGTTTTTATGCATGAGAGTTTTTATGAGTCAAAGAATAAAGTGCAAGGTGAGTTTTTGAATAAAGACTGTGACAGTTCAAGTCATTTCTAATACACAAAAACAACATTTTCTTTTTTGTCATTTTTTTAATCTTTTCAGTTACGTTGTCTGCTAAATACAAAATATTCTAAAAGTGTTTTATTTAAAAAAAAATGGAATGATATTAAATTATTCACACATTGGTTCATACTGGGTGGTGTAGTTGGTAAAGCTGTTGCCTCTCAGCGAGAAGGTGGGGTTGAATCCCGGCCGGGGACCTTTTTGGGTGGAGTTTGCACGTTCTCTCCGTGCATGCATAGATTTTCTCCGGGTACTCTAATTTCCTCCCACAGACCAAAAACATGCATGTTACACTGATTGGTAACTCTAAATTGTTCCTAGGTGTAAGTGAGAGAGTGAATGGTTGTTTATTGTGTTTGTCTCATTTGTCTATGTGTCCCTGTGATGGACTGGAGACCTGTCCAGGGTTCCCCACCTTGCTGGATATGGACAACAATGACCCCCACGATGAATCCAAGAAGCGGGTAAAGCTGATGGATGGATGGATGGATGGATGATTTATACCTATGAATAAACAGCATAGTCACACAGATTTGTTCATTCTAGTTGACTTAGTTGATTTTTATTGAAATAAAAAACCTTAGCAGTTTGTGGAACTGACATTTAATCTAATTTGTCCTTTCACCATTTTTTATTTTTTTTTAACCTACCATCAGGGGTTGTATGTTTCAACAAGCAGTTTCTTTCCTTTATGCATTTTTTTATGCAAGCCCTGTAACCGGTGTTTGTGTGGGGAGTGGAAGGCAGTGAGGATGATGATGATGAGCGAGATGCATCAATGGGCTGTGTCTTCCATACTGTCCAGGATGAGCCTGCTTTAAAACCACAACACACATCTCAAACTAATCCATGACATTCCTTCAATATTAGTAGAGGCTTTGCTTCCACCATCTACTCATTCAAGTCCAAACAAATTAAAAAATGACCAAAACAACATAAAACTTGACATGTTCTGAACCATCTGACTGGAATCCAATGAAACAAAATAAATATAAGAATCCTCTTAAACAGGGATGTCTATTTAAAAAAAACTTTGTGTTTAAGCTTGAACGCAATTAATCTTTATTTACATCACAAAAGAAAACAACCATTCGCACACTCGCGTGTATTGGAGAGTTGTCATTTAACATGGTTTTGGACTCATAAGAGAACCTGAAAAAAAAAAATGCACAAGGAATGCATGAAAATTCTCAGCAGAAGCACTCGGAGTCAAATCCAGAACCTTCTATCTGCAAGGCAGCAGAGCTAACCAACTACAACATGGTGCAGCCCTAATTATATTCAGACAAATAAACAAAAAATATAAAATCTGTTGCAGAGATGACTCTTGTGTATACGATGCGTTGTTAGGAGTGAGAATATCTCCTGCCTTGTGCTCAGGTGAGGGAGCCAAAACATTAAATTAGGTCTAAGTTACCATCAAACAATTACAGTGGAACTGAAGCAGACATTAAGTCAATGTGAGAAATGTTTTGCTGTTAGTCTTCAAAATTTTAGATGTAGATGATATACTGTATAGAGCCGCCCCCCCCAAAAAGCCTCAAAACATGGCATGGCAGAAAAAGATGACATCTATACGGAGTGAGAGGTTATTCATGTTCGCTAGATTATTAGAAGTATACTTGAACAGCAGCCTCACAAGCGGCAGTATTCATTATCACTAACAGTACTTGAATAAACTGGATATAGTAGACTCGTGTGAGGCCTGTGAAAAGCCACATGGACTCAAAGGCCCTGCAGCCCATTAAGTCATTTATGTGAAACTGCAACCTAGTTAGCAATCCATCTGTGTGTAACTAGAAAATTATGTATTCATTGTATCTACTCAAGGGGTGGTTGTTACATTTATGGTGGTAAAAACGGCATATCATCAAATCTGTATGTTTCATAAACTTTCTTCCTTTTTTATATTAGTCGCAAAATGAACAAAACACTGTGGAACTGAGTTGGAGAAATAAAATAAATCTTACGGTCAGTTATGTTTCATCTTCTGCTAGTCTATCCTGTAATTTTCTCTCTCTCTCTCTGCTTTATACCAACAAACCTGAAATGTCCAAATATGTTTCAGTGTCTTTGCACAGAGTTTACATTCGGTTTCTTTCTGACCGACTGTGTTTGAACCAAATTACAGCAGATAAAACTCATTCAGCAGATTTGAGGCATGGGAGCCAGATTACTAAATGCTCCACGCTACATTAGTCCCATATTATATTAAAATCACATCCCTTTAGGTTTCATTTCAAAACATACTCTGAAATTAAAGCATTAATTACTGTAATGATGGTAATCTGAAGGAATGTGACACCATGTTAGAGCATGACACATTTAGAGTATTTCTGAACAGGAATAGTTTAAAAATGGTTTAAGTATTTTAAAGGTTTGAATCTGGTGGAACCCTGAGGATGTTCAACACACTGCCATGATGACATTATAATGCAAGTTCTCTCAACTTTTTCATTTTGGTTCTTTCCAGGATGATATTTTTATAACAGTTTAGAAAAAGGAGTTAAAATATGTGTTTCTAATCACAAACTAGAAATGCATATAACTTCAAAAAGTCTATGAAAGCAGTATTTTTTTAACACAAACCCTGGATTAAATGGATAAAACAAACAACCCACATAGCAAAATTGGTCTGGGCCAGATGTGGCCCACATCTGGCACTTACATCTGCCCCACATGGCTCAATGAATGATGGGCCCCCCATGGCCCAGGGCTGGTTTGCCAGATGTGGCCCATGTGCGGCCACAACTGGGCCAGGTGTGGGCCAACTGAGGACACACCAACTGGCCCAGAGCTGGCCCTTATATTGTTTCACCTCTGGCAAACCAGGAGGTCAAGTAGGTGTGGGTTTTGGATCTTGTTTGGTGCAATGCCCTCCGATTGGCTTCTTCACAACCACCAAAGAGAGGAACGTCTAAAGAGCCAAACATATTCCCTGAACTATTGACACAACCAGTGCATGTCTAGTAAAGCTAAGTGTTGTAGAAAAAAGGTCAGTGAGTCAGAATGTTGTCAATCTCAATTTGTGTGGTTATTAATCAAACTATGACATTACACTTGTTAGGATGATTTAATATTATCCTTTGTAGCTCATTAAATAAATAAGCCACACAGGAATGAGTAGATTATTTTAGATAGTAGACCATAGATTATTATAATTTTCTTAGTTTAATCTTGCAAGATGGAACAGAGTTGAAATACAAGCTGGCAAGATATCCTGGTGCATGCTCAATAATCCAGGTAGAAAAATACAAAAGAGTTCAATTTGGTCAGCAGGCAAGATGTTTACATGGTGCTTTGTCTCCAAGTCTGCTCAAAGAGAGCATAAAAAACATATTTTTTATAATGTTATCAGAGGCGCTGCCTACCAGCTTAGGCCTTGAGTTTATGAGGTGCTTCTGTCCAGACAAAACAACTCTGAACACACATACATGGTTCATATGCGTTTGGCATTAATAAGAAAAAAACATCTGTGCCCTTTCACATCTTCCATCAACCTAATCAAAACTCCAACAATGTTGTTTTTTTTTTTCTCCTTAAGCAGAAATTTATTTTAAATGTGACAAATTTCAGTTTGGGATTTTTTTTCAAGATTTAAATTTTTATCAGCATGCACATTTTATTATATTTTTCCATCCAAATAACATACTTGTTATGGACTCATTTTAGTTTTTTTAGCTGCTCCCTTCTTCAGGGGGTCGCCACAGTGAACCAAGTCACACGAAGACGTGGCTGGATGTTCTTCCTGGCACAACCAGAGACCACCAAGCTACCACAGCACTCTGTGTGGAGCAGAGAGCTGCTATCTAGGGCACCCAGGGGAGCAGATGGTGGGGGTTAAGGGCCTTGCTCAAGGGCCCAGAGTGGGACAAATGAAGGTGGAGGCAGGTGTGGATGCTTCACCTTTTCCACCCACATTTTTGATGTTGCTGGTACTGCGAGTTGAACCTGCAATCTTACGATCACAGGCCCACCTTCTCTAACCTCTGCACCACCACTCCCTCATGGACTCATTTTAGTATTGTCTTAAAATTCCTAAATGCATATTGCAAACAACAAATCAACTATATATGGAATAGTATGTTAAAAAATATACTGAAAATCAAATCAAAAGGTCTAGAAAGCAAATTTTGTAAAATAAAAAAAATCCTTAAACTCCACACTACCTTCTGCTCAGCTGTGGAAGACTGTTTGGGTTTTACATAGATTTTGTAGTTTATTTATCTGAGATCAAAACAAAACTGACCACATTTTGCTAACATAAAATAACATTAATGCGTGTGCATTCTAGAATTGGCCAGTTTGGGTTGTACACATTAGTTGAGAAAATATTGATGAAGATCGCTGTTTTCAACCCTGATGAACATTTGTCAGTATTTTAAGATGGTAAGAAATGAGAAAGATTAACAGATGAATTTCATGGGTTACATAGATTCACAGATGAGAATCAGACCTGGAGCTGCCTGTCTTCATTACTAATCTGTGTGGATGTTGAGGAAAGACCCTCGAGGCTATGATCTGACTTGATTTGGCGTGGATTTGGTTAGCTCCAAGGCCTCATCAGTGTGAGCCAGAGATCACACATGTTGGTTAAAAGGATTAATTGGAAAGAGTTCTTCATTTCATTCAGGGTCTGTGAACAGTAACAGACTGTGAAGCAGAAGAGTCTGGCTTTGGTTGGCTTATGTGTGATTGTTTGAGTGTGTGTCTGTAGTGTTTGTGTGCATGCAAATGCATGTGTATGTGTGGGATTCAGAACCAGAGGTAGCACCAATTCGCTAAGTAGTCCAGTTGGAGTGGCAGAATGACTAAATGGTCCAAAACGGCCAAACAAAGATCCATATGCCCTTACTGTGTGTATGCCAGCTCTCCCCCTTAGCAGGCCAAGTGGCCAAGTCAAATCTTGTTGCTAGGTTTTACACACTGGCAATAATCCAAACCACTCATATGTTGGAGTGAACCGTTGGACCCTGTTTAGTGACACCCCCCCCCACCCACCACCACCACCACACACACACACACGCACACCACGCAAAACCATCATATTTATCATGCAAAGCAAAGTGAAAGCTCCCATTGATCAAAAAGCCAGACTGAGATGAGAGTGAGACAGGCTGAGAGAGGGAGACGTTTCTTTCTTCTTAACATCCATTAACTTTAATCACCACCTTCAACTTCTCATCCTGTTGCCTGCCACAGGCTCCAGATTCATCTCTTTATCTGTGCCATTACCATTTTGGAAAGTGAAATAAAGTTTGAAGGAAGTAAGCAACATTATAGACTAACATGAGATTTGCTGAACACCATACTGCTCTCGTAGAAACTTTCTCAGCTAAAAAAAAATCACAAATCACTTTTAATCATAGCTCAATGTAGGTATCATTGCATCTTTCAGTCTCTTTTTTATATGTACAGTAAATAACATGCATACTGTAGGTGTACTGTACCATACAGCATACTGAAGGTGAGAGTTGTAACCTCTCAGTCTTCAGCCCTGATTGCATCTAAAGGAAAATTGCACTTTTTGTGTGTGCCTGGTTGGGTAAAATAAACATTTAAGTGCCTGAGCCTTTGTATTATTGGTGTATACGGTCAGTAAGTACTCAAAAACTCCAAAGATTCACAGCACTGACTCCTCAAATTCAGCGAGTCTCTGAATCACAGAACAGAAGTGCATCACACTCAAGTTCCACCAAAGAACAGTCCAGTCTTCTAATTTCAAAATCAGATGTTCCATCATTCACTGCAGAGTAGAAGTGGGAAGTCAAAACTCCTGTGGTGTTGCCTTTTGCTTTGTTTTTGCATTGAAGTGCACTGAACTTCAAAAAGAAAATTGTTATTATGCGCTACAAGGAGTAGAGTTTTATTTCATTTCATCAATATCCATCAACTTCTCAGGAATTTGAAAAAAGAAGAAAACATACTCTTAGAGTCTATATCATTCAAAAATAAAGGTGGACATAGATGGGATTTTGTGGCAAAACATGTGTGAAAGTAAAATATGTTCCATCCATCAAAATGTCTGAAATAAGACTGCTTTTTACCCAGCCCCCTTCCTTTTCTTTATTCCATGATAAAACATCAAACTGTTCTGTACAAACAGCTTTAAATTGCAATAATGAAAACTAAAAGCTGCAGAGACCTTAAAGTTTTTCAAATCAAATATTTACTCAGTTTTATAGATTCAGGTGCAGCCTGCTTATAATGTGTGTTTCCATATTGACCTGGGATTACCATCAGTACAAAGAAGCAGCAGCTGCTTCAGACAAATGGCAAGCAAAGCAGTGAGGAAAATGTCCTGTGTATTTGTGTGGGTGTACTGTATGTATAAGCCAATGTAAAGAAAGCAGCCCCCTACAGGTGTACTGTAACAATTTAGTTTCAAGAGTTGTGTAGTTACTGCAGCACTTAAAGGAGTGGACTCAAAAATATTAAAATTCAGGGTTACACATACAAACACAAACATGGCATGATAGTTGAAGGATATCCTAATAGTTTGCATCTGCAACACAAAAACAGTGATGTGAGATCCATCTCTGGAAGGCAGCAGTGAGCAAAAGTCTTGATGCATCACTCGTTTGAAATGAAAATACATTTTAGACATTTTATTTGTTGCCTAAACATATTTTGTTCCTATATCAACATCTTTGGCAAATAACAAGTACACAGATGACAGACAAAAACTGTATTTTAGCAGTAACAAGATAATCCAAAAAAATTAGCTGAAATCCTACGTTATAATAGCTGATCGGCTGATGATTCATCTCTCAGGTTATTTGTCAGATATTTGCTGTGTTTTTTTTTATTTCTTAAAGACGTGACTTGCTACTTCTGTTCATCTGCTGAAGGTATTTTTTTTTTTTTTAAGTTTGGCACTTTTTGTCACTTGTCTGCTTTCACCATTTTTTAAATACACTCTGTACAATCTGCTGACCAGACAGACAATTAGTGGAAAATCAGCCATTATTAAACAAACTTTGAAAGACCTTCACAAAGTAAATCTACTTTAAATGACTACAAGAAAATGTATGTCTCAAAATATGGAGAAATGAGGGGTAGTTTCAACTTTTTGCTCATATTTGTTGCTGAATAAAAACTGTGTGCATGACAGTTCATCCCCTTCAGTCACCAAGCAAAGACTCAACAAAAAATAAAGTGCTAACCATTTTGTTGAGTCTCTGATCATCACTTTTCTGTTCTGGGTCGGCCAGTTTCACAATATTTTGAGTATTTAGTACCATCTAGTGGTAGGAATAATAACTACTAAAATAAATAAAAAAAAATAAAAAAAATCTACTGGATATTATACATCTCCAGAATTTGTATTTATTTATTCAAAAACCTCTGTTAGCCCAAAGTGCTGATTGTTGTTTTTGTTTGTTTATGACTGAATCATAAACTGAAAACAGCATCAACGATTTAACGATGAACTCTAAAGAGATTACCTAACAATGTTCAGTCAGGTCATCTGAACATTTTGTTGTTGTTGTTGAGATGTTTTGTCCTTCATCCAAAGGACTTCATCAACAGGACACCCACATAGTGGACCATCTTTGATATTTTGAACCGCTTTGGCTGTGACTGGCTCAGAAGAATCAACAAGGGATAGGGTGGACTCCAGAAACCATTTTATCACCAGCAAACTGGTTGATCCACTATGTGGGTGTGCTGCTTGTGAGACTCAGTTTGGGGTGGCTCCTCGGATTGATGAAGTCCTTTGAATGAAGGACGAAACGTCTCGACTAAAAAAGAAACTGTCCAGATGACCCGACTGAACTTTGTTGGATTTTCGACCTGGATTATTGAGCATTGACTGTAATCTAAAAAGATTAGTTTTGATGTACACATATCCTAATGGTGTAAACTGTAAAAATGCAAGTGTGTGATTTGTATTTCATCAGAAAATGTTTTAAGTTACGCATTTGTTTATTTTATTCCCCACTTTTCTGAGCATGGTTGCATGAGAGCTGGTGCCTGTAGCTCCTGTGTTTTTTGTGTGAAAGGTGGGGTACATGTTGGACAGGGTGTGAGTCCAGCACACGGCCACATAGAGAAAATTTGAGGCAGATCACATTCACTATCACACTTAAAGACAAATTAGAATCACCAATCAACCTGTAGTTTTTGATCCACAAATTATACAGTGCTGGACAAGTAGCCAAATGTTGGGAAACTGCTTCTTTTTTTACAACAGACTAAATAAAAAGCAAAAGAATAATTGCAATCGACAAGTAAATGTTTTAGTTGTTCTGTTCATTTGAGTTTATTTGGCATTCACTGACTTGAGAAGTCTCACCTGCAGTTCAGTCTTGAAAGAACATTAATTATAAGGAAAATTCTGGAAAAACCCCAACAAAATCAAATACATGCATTTATTTAAAATACTAATGAATTAAAAGGATAAAATATTGTAGACATTGTGCATTTTGCACAAACTGAGGACTAAAGATTCATGTATACAGTGCATATAAAGTCATGATTAGGAAAATTACATGTTAATTGTGTTATGTATGACACATTTGCCCTTAATTGGGATGTTTGGGAACAAAAATGTTTACGCAAGTTTCTGATTAATTGCTGCAAACCTAGTGAAGATAATGACCTGCACCACTGAAAAACTGGGCCTCCTTGAATCTGTTTTTACACATATCCACTTTTCATTAGGCCCTGTCACTTCCATGCTTTGCCTTTGATAACTATGGGTGTTTAGTGGCACACTGCCTCTTTAGAAAAAAACTCATGAGGGTAGAAAGAGGGACAGATGGGAAAAGGGGGGAAAGAGAAGCAGGTAAGACTCATGTTTGGTCTGCACCTGATAGTGGCTTTAGATAAACAGAGCTAGTCTGTCTGCTTCCAAACACACCTGACTCCACATGTAGCACCCAGAAAAGAACGGGTGCCTCACAACTCCAGCTCTTTTTGCCTTCATTTTTTTCCACAGAACTCAAGATTCCGTTGTAAGAACTATTTCCAAATGTATCACTAATGTAAAGTTTCAACACTTTTTTATTTGTTTCAAGCTAAACTTCAGAATAGTAATTTGATCATTTAGATCTAAAAATTTAATTGTGGGGAAATAAATGGGAAAGCTGAGCTTAACTTGGCATTAAGAAATTATATAACCCAAAAAAACAAAACTCAGAGTGCTGGTCAGCATTTCTAGATGTTGAATGATGTATTTATTTGTATTAACTGCTCTGTTTTAAAGTAAGTTTATTCAAAACTCATTAGTAGATGATAAATTGACTATTTTGAAATGATTTTACATGTTGTAGCTCTATTGTCATAAATGAATCTCCTGTATTCTGTGTTTATGCATTTGATTGTTTAATTGTGTTCAAACGACAGTTCACCGTGAGAGGATGGCTGCGGATCTTCACATTTATGATACACTACTGTACCACCTTGCTTTAAAATGTGAATGAACGGCAAGAGAAGGCCGACTCATCTTGTGCATGTTTTTATTGTATTCCTGGAGGCATCTTAAGGTCTTGATGTTGTCTTCATAACTCATTAATCTGTCCCAAATTATGAATATTTTCATACCTCTCATGGTTGCTGATATGTCTAACGGTAAAGGATCACTTTTCCTAAACTACAACATAATTTTAAGAGAATGAATCTAGCCTTATATAGCACACACATATATTTTTAGACATATTTACTGTCTCATTGTGCTTGACCATGTCATTAAAATTACATGTGCATTACTTATTTTGGTTAGCTTTTCCCCAGCTTGGTAATCTTTCTAGACATCAGTGTGAAGTAAATCTGAGCCAACGCCTGAATTGTTTTTGAGCCATGTTATCCCCTATGAAAAAGGTTATCGACGTTAAGTGTTATCGTGAGTGCAGAATCTACAAACACAAAACCAGGATTGTGTGTGCAAACCTTTGAAAATACAAAGTGTTAAATAAAAGAAGAATTAAACACAAAAACAAGGCATGAATTTCCAGTAATGTTTTTCAATCATATTTTTACTTCTCCAGCAGCTGAAGTAGTATGTGCTTAATCAATTGCACACAATCGCACCAAAGATTTCATGGGTGCACACACTCATACAGTCTTGCACACACACAGTAGCAGTGGTAATAGTAGTATCAGGCATTATTTCAGTCAGTGCAGATAAGAGAAGTTGTGAAACGAACTGTGCAAATCTTTCCACTTCAGCTCCAACTGGGGCTCATATCAAAGGTGTGGAGCGATAACGGCTCTCTTTGGCTCACACACACACACAGGTTGAGATAGACTCACTACCTGTGTTGGTGGTCTCTCCTCCTCTCTCCTGTCGCTCTCTTAGATTAGCACATTGATTGACTGGTATGCGTGTCTCAATTCCCAGACATTAGAGTGAGTCTTTTGTGAGGCGGTGCAGGTAAGGCCAAAAGTGTTGCAGTGACACAGAGGTGGCAGTTTCTGTCAATATCTGGTAATTTCATCTTTAGTGTTGGTTTTTTTTTGTTTGTTTGTTTGTTTTCAAATACTGCTCCTAAACATCAGGACAATTATAAACCACATAGACCTGAAATGACTTTGACAATTGGATTGAGCTTCTTTTATTAGCAAGTCCCAACACGATCAGTAAAACGTTGTTTTGAGTTTGTGCAATTTAGGTTTCTGCAGGCTGAACAAATGTTTTCAAGTGTTTCAGGTGAAACTTTTGATTCAAAGCAGGTCTAGTAATGACACAAAGCCAATACAGTATTTTGAGCTCCAGGTCCTCGAACAATTCTAATCACTTCCTCCATTATAAAATTGCTAATGCTGTGTATGTGTATGTGTGGGGATGGGGTGAGGGGTGGGAGTCTGCAGGTGTGCAGTAAGTGTAAGTGTGGAACATTCTCCCCTGGTGCTGAAGCAGAACAAACATGGATTAGAGCCACACCATCATGCAGGTACCAACAACTCCCTGCTCACCTCCACTCGCAGACCTACAAACACTCGTGCTCCCAGCAGCCAGCTGCTGCGGCTTACATGATGTCAGAGCCATTAAAGTTGTGTAGCTGCAGAGAGCTACAGATGAAAGGCTTGTCATTTAAACAGAGCGAACTATTAGACGGCCCATAATCACTCATGGACAGACAGATTCACTCCCTCAGGCACTAAGGCATCAAAGGCCCAAACCAATGTGCCAAAAATACAGCCTGTTCCAGCTGATCCTATAGTGTTGGTTACAACTACAGTGTAAATTGTCTCGTTGAATTGTTTTCTGTTATTATCCATTCATAAATCTAGTACTCTGTGATAAATATTGTGACAGAAAAGCAGAGAAGCTTTGCTCCACAGGGAAAACTATTAATTCCAGTAATAATCTTTGCACATACATACACAAAAAGGGACACACCTATTTTCTTGATTTTCAAAG
The DNA here is from genome assembly GCF_014905685.2 of Nematolebias whitei. Lineage (NCBI taxonomy): Eukaryota > Metazoa > Chordata > Actinopteri > Cyprinodontiformes > Rivulidae > Nematolebias > Nematolebias whitei. The sequence continues at coordinate 8,300,234 of NC_056500.1, forward strand.
TTCAACCAGAGACTCTTTTGATAACATTTACACATGCAAACAGCTGTATACGCACACATATTGTAACATATTAACATCTTTCAGTCTCCCTCTACCCTTGAAAGTGATCAAAAACGGTTTAGGTACTTTATTAGTCACGTGAGACTCTTCCGAGATTGCATTAAAAAAAGTGCATTAAGTGCAAATAATAAATTTAAACTCCACCTCAGCAGACAATCTTAAATATCTAGATCAAAACCAAGGAGAAAAAAGAAATCAGTGCACTGAGGTTGTGTTTTCTCTAATCAGCTGCAACATTAAAACCAGTGACAGTGAAGGTGAATAATGATTGCCTTTTCTGTTAAGTGGTGAAAAATGACATCTAGTTCTAAGAAAAGTTTGAATATCATAAAGATTTTAAAATATGATCGAAAAATAAAGAAAGTGTAATTTTAAAATCTTTGGAGTTTATATTAATATATAAAGTAAAAATACTGTTAACAACCATTTAAGTGCAAGTTCCAAATCAATACTGTGAATGGCTGAAATCGCCAAGCTCAAAAATTGCATTTGTGGGTGTCGTTGGATGCTCAGCCTTAAGCAGTTAGCCCAATGGATCGAGAACTAAACTTAAAAGTGGGTTTCTCTGGTGGATCACATTTATTTTAACATCATGTAAATAATTAAGTGTGCTGGTACCATTGTTCTGCAGAGGAGAGTGATACAATTATAGGAAAACACAAGATATGCTTTGATCAGCTGGTGTCGTCTCAGTCTATTATAAACAGTTGATTTTCTTTAAATAAGTTGGTGTTTCTCAATGATAAGGAAAAAAACAGAAGAAAACCATCTTCCAATACTGATTGTTTGGAAACAACACATTGCTAGGCTATTAATGTTCCACTGAGCATATCTGAACTTATAGAAACAAACCCATCCAAACCAGCTGTCGCTCAGTGGCCCACAAGCTGGGAAACCTCAACAGGGAAAAATGAAGTAGATAAGGGTTTTGAAAGGTCAGGGTAGCTGAAGTCAAATGTTCCCTTAGTAACGTCAAACACACTCAGATTTATTTACACAAGAAAGTATTTGCTGTGAGCTACAGCACTACTTCAGTAACATGTAATCTTCAATGAGAAGAGATTGAATGTTTGACAAATTTAGTGCCATCACAACAAATTTCAGAGACAAATCTGTCCACAGACATCAGTGCCTCAGTCTGTCTGGTTTGCTATAAACATTTTCCAACAATTCATAAATCAAAATGTTCGGCCCATTCAGGACAGTTGTGCTGTGACTTTTGGTGCATTCACGCAATTTGTACTTTTTGAAATATTTAGCTTTGTCGGACAAGTTTTTCTGTTGAACATGAATGGAGCTCTCTTCCTGTCCTTCAAACTTCATAAAAGGCGAGCAATCCTGTTTGCTGTCCCTCTATTTGTTAGCAAAATATCTCATCATCTCCTGATTGGAATTTAAGAAAACGCCCAGAAATTTATTAATAGATGAACATTTACAGTTGATTAACTTTTGGAGACAGCCCAATTTAAGACGGATGCCACAGCCAACCAATCGTACAAACCACAAAAATGGGTAAAGCTCAGTCAGTTTTACTGATATTGGCCTAAAACTTGGTGTAGTAGTAGCTGAGACTGATCCCTAACGAATAACCCAAGCACTAATAACCGCATGAAATTGTTATTTAAAACTTTGGCACACTCATGAACGTATGACATGCTTCCCTTAAAAAAATGTTAATGTCATTTGTCAATAGAGATTTAATGTCTTATTAAAAGTTACCTGTTTAGAGCGAATAACCCCAAAATGCTTCTTAAAGGAGTCTGTTGAGGGGTTTTGGGCAGCTCCCTTTGGAGGTTTTCCAGGCATGTACCCCTGGGAGGAGTCCTCGGGACAGACCCAGAACTGTCTCATGTCCTTCTCTGCTATTTGAGGACAAGTGGGACCTGATGCGACCCATCGTCCTCAAGCTGCTCAGACAGGAGGTCGTCACCAAACAACAGTGGTTCGACATTTTATCTTGTAAGAGATGCTTTTTGCTCTGTTGCATTAGAGCTGCTGCCGCTTCTTTTTGCTAGAAAAAAACACAAACTTCAGCATTATTCCACCATTCCTCTGCAGGTTTGCAGTTTTCTGCAGTGTGCTTCCCTCGTCTTGGATGTTGTAGTTTTTGTTCGTAAACCTGTATAGAAAACATGACCAAACTACTCTGACTCCTTTGACATTTCTCATTAAATTGAAACTCCTCAGCACTATTTGTGAATTATTTATAAAGGCCAACGTTCATTCAACAGCGTTCGTGCACATGTTCACAGTTGGTTGACCTGGTCCAGTGAAGTGGATGAAGAGCTGACTTTCCATGTCTCTCCAGGTCACAGACTAAAGTGGTCAGGGTGTTAAATGAATATCTAATAGCTTAATAGATAATTCAATACACCTGTCTGCCATGCAAACACCCATGAACAAAGGAATTGTATTATTCAACATGTAATTTTCAACAGTTTTTTGGAAAGGTAGCTGATAGAAAGCTGGAATCAATACAAAACAAATGTTTTATCTATCATTATACATCCATACCACAAGAAAAACAAACAAATGGCATTTGTTAAATGCAGGGTGCTTTTAAAATTATTTTACACAACAAGAGTGTCACATGCTCTTCCACAAGTCTCACTTTTCCACAAGATGGAGACACACACCACATATCACTTCTCACAATTTTTTTATCTTTTGCTGCCGGTCTATAAAAGGTGACCATATAGCAAACTACAAAAAACAATTCCTCCTTCTATACATTTTGTGTTTCTCTTCATTTGAAAGAACTGCGTTGTTTATTTTTGACTAACAGCCATTTGGTATTGATTCAGTCGGCCAATTTAAAAAGCCAATCCATTAATTTTATATAACCTTAAAAGGCAGAAGAACTATTTCAGTTGGACTCCCTAAAGAGTCTTTATCCTCACTGCTAGACAGATACCTACACTAATACAAGACAGACATAAAGGCACACACACACACGAACACACACACACACACACACCTGGGGGCTGAGCTAACAGACGTTGAATGGAGAGAATCAGGGTGAGAGGAAGAACTTTTTCAATTAGTGCTATTATTAGAGATAGTTGGTGAAAAATAAAGGAAAGGAACTGTATACTCTGTCGTTAATGAGGAACTCATCTGAATAAACTAAAAACAAAAAGCTTCTATTGTACTTTGTAAATGCACCAGGGCAAAATATTTCCTCTTGTACAACTGTGCAAGCGTTTGTAATCAAAACCATTTCATCGTTTTCATTATTTCATCATTTTATTAACTATACAAGTTTACAAGTTTAAAAGCAGCACTTGAGTTTAGTAAAGTGATTTTTTTTTCACCTCCACAACATTTGTTTGAGGTGAAAAAAAAAAGAAACATCCAAAAGCTGAGATATAGGCAACTTACCAGCAAGCCAATTCCTTCCAACTGTCTTGATGTCAGGATACAATCAGCTATTCTGTAAGTGTACAAGGCCACACCTGCAAGGAAAGTGCACTATGCTTCACTGTGCAGTATGATAAAGAATTTTAAGATGTTACCTTAAAGCTCTTCAAAGCACTTGCAAGATTGCAAAATAAATTAAATCCAATTCAAAGCTTGGAAGGTATCCAGGCATTATCTTGTGCCTTGACATCCATTTCCATTACAGACATTGAGGGTATTGTGGACCACTGGCCAGCACAAAGATGCGTATCATCAGACACAATTTTTCAGCTAGGCGTAATCGAGTGTGACAACAGAGCAAAATATGGCTTCTGCTCCACAAAGCCAAACCATCCATCCATCCATCCATCCATGCAAACATGCATACACACACCCATATATACAGTACATGCATACATACATACATACATACATACATACATACATACATACATACATACATACATACATACATACATACATACATACATACATACATACAACTATCCTCTTTACCTGCTTCTTCCTTTTAGGGTCGCAGGGGTCACTGGTGCCATACCGTCAGTCACTGTGCAAGAGGCAAGGTACATCCTGGACAGGTCTCCAGTCCATCACAGGGACAGAAACAAATGAGACAAACAACCATTCACTCTCACTCACACCTTGGAACCATTTAGAGTTACCAACCAGCCTAACATGCATGTTTTTGGTCTGTGGGAGGAAACCGAAGTACCTGGAGAAAACCCATGCATGCACGGCGAGAACATGCAAACTCCACCCTGAAAGGCCCCCATCTAGAATTCACAAGGCCAAAAGTATATTAAATTAAACAACAACCAATAGCTGAAAGCAGAATTAAATTCCAAATGAAGGACTAGAAAGGTAATCTCAGTTGAATATGCCATTCACTTATTTTTGATATGCAAGCCTATGGTAATCCCACATTAAAATCTCACATGTTATTTCCAGTCCAGCTGCGAGAGAGGAACTTCCAGATGTTGCAGTGGCATTATGTAAGTCAGTGTAAAGAGATTTCACTGACAGTCACATGAATTGGGTTTTAGGCTCTCACACAAACACAGACAGACAGCAGATTATAGGATTTGCAGAGTAAATTTGTCTTTTTAAGATGTAACTTTTGTTTTTATTTTGATGGTGGTCGGCATATGTTGGTGGAAGAGCATGCAAACTATTATTGTGTGAAGTGAGAGAGCTGTGAACCCAAGTTGTAACAAATACTGTGATATTCTGTGCCACACTCTGCTGAGGCCTAAACCTTAACTTAATCTGGGAGATAAAGATACATTGGTGGTTTCTGGCTTAGCTTTGCTCTCTATAAAAATGAATATTTTCCAGGTTTGTTTAAAAGAGAAGCCAGTTAGAAAATAAGAACATCCCCATGAAGGCTTGAAGGCCAGAGACAGACAAAGAAAGCAGGGAAATGCCTGGGCAGTTGCAGATGTTCTGTTCCAAATATAGCTACTGACACACATTGATTATACAAGATCATGAGTGTTTGCTTCTCTTGGTATCAATGGGATTACCATGTTTGTGTTTTCAGTCATATGAAACATTATGAACTGATTCAAAAAGCACACACTCCAGCTATAACTTACAGAGACTTTGTGCTTTCATTGCCTGCTGTGTATACATTAAATAACTGATTGCAATGCAGTGTATGACAGCCAAATCAATAGTGGGTGGAGCACGCTTGGCTTAATCAAAATGAAAAATTCACACAGACTGAGATGACTTCACTTTGTGAGAGATTGCTCACAAGAGAAACCCTTGAATAAGATGAGAGTTGAGCATCCCCATAGAATTTAGCAGGAATTCACAAAAGCAAGTAAAGCAACTCCAACATGTCTCAAACTTGAATCAAAATACGAGCAATTATTTTTATGCGATGTTGTAAAGAAAACATGGAGAGTCAGCTCAAAATAGAGAAGGTCAAATTAAAATATAAATAAATAAATAAAGTGCAAAAGCTGTTATTTATGTGAAAAAAATCTACAAATTTTATGTACGGCACACTGACTTGCAACATATAGGAGCATAACTAAATTTGAAGGAATTTAGAGACTACCAATCTGAAATAATTTACACAAATAAATAATTTGGGATTTAATATAGAGTTTATATAATAGTCTAATATCTATCTATCTATCTATCTATCTATCTATCTATCTATCTATCTAT
>NC_056500.1:8307656-8398914 GCF_014905685.2 Nematolebias whitei
TGTACGACTGATTGTTGTCCTATGGACAGACTCTCCCACCTCAGCTGTAGATCTCTGCAGTTCATCCAGAGTGATCATGGGCCTCTTAGCTGCATCTCTGATCAGTCTTCTCCTTGTTCCAGATGAAAGTTTAGAGGGACGGCCGGGTCTTGGTAGATTTGCAGTGGTCTGATACTCCTTCCATTTCAATATGATTGCTTGCACAGTGCTCCTTGGGATGTTTAAAGCTTGGGAAATCTTTTTGTATCCAAATCCAGCTTTAAACTTCTCCACAACAGTATCTCAGACCTGCCTGGTGTGTTCCTTGGTCTTCATGATGCTCTCTGCACTTTGAACAGAACCCTGAGACTATCACAGAGCAGGTGCATTTATACAGAGACTTGATTACACTCAGGTGGATTCTATTTATCATCGGTCATTTGGGACAACATTGGATCATTCATAGATCCTCACTGAACTTCTGGACTGTTTGCTGCACTGAAAGTAAAGAGGCCCAATAATATTGCACGCCCCACTTTTCAGTTTTTTATTTGTTAAAAAAAATTGACACATCCAATAAATGTCATTCCACTTCACGATTGTGTCCCAGTTGTTGTTGATTCTTCACAAACAATTAAAATTTTTTATCTTTATGTTTGAAGCCTGAAATGTGGCAAAAGTTAAGGTTCTTAACGTTAGTAGTGGCCCTGGGATTAAAAACGGCAGCAACCAGAAAGCTGCACCTTAGATAAAACAACACCCATGTACTTTTATCAGCTTGTGAAGCTAATTTCTTCTTATCCATTTTGCAGTATGTGGTGCAATATTTTCTGTTTCGTTTTGAACTTACCCTAAACTAAAACAAAAATTTTAATTCTATTGTGTTCACCAGATTACGTCTGAATGAACCTGTACATGAAGGCACCATTCTTCCTGTATTTAAAGTTAGGTTAGACTGGTTGTCTGACTCACTTGTTAAGTTTCTCAGCCTGGTTTAAAAAAAAAAAAGTCTTTTTGCTTTTAGATATTAATCTTCTCTAGGGCTGCACAATTTCAGAAAAACTCAGGATATACAATAGTATTTTCAAAATGTCAATGGCAGTATTACCAGTAATTAAACCCACATTACTCACCTTCTCTTTAACCACTGTCATCTGAGCCAGGTGTGGACAACAAGGCTAGAGAAAGTTTGACCACATACAGTATATTATTAGCAGCAGAACACGACTGCATCCATTTGCAATTCAGTAATTTGTAATTTATTTAAGTCCTTTGTGATAATATTTTCTTTACTGACACTGAAATGACAAATATTTTATATAATGTTCAGCTTGAATCCATTACATTTTAAGAACTTCTCAAAGTTTTAGTGCATTTAGAACTGTGTGTCTCTCTAGTTTGTGGTACCTCTGCTCATCCAATACATTTTATAAAATTGACCAGCCTACTTATTTAAAGGTGTAATTAAAGTGCATCCTGAGTCACCTTGCCTAATGAAAAAGTTTGTGGAGGATATTTTATGGCCTCAGTATTAGCTAGAAGTTATTGTAGTGTTGTATGTTCACAATCTTTGTGTTTTGCTCCGGACTCATTAAAAAAATAACATAATTTGGGTGTGTCGTTTTTGACAGTTTTTAGTGTCGGTCTTCTATAAACAGTACTGACTTCATGCCAGCACTTCTTCATTTACACCAATAAATAGTTTCTGTAATTATAGCATACATAACAGTAGCATTTAAACTCTGACTTGTATCTCTTTCAGATAAAGCTTTCAGTGTAACTCATGGGTTTACAGCTATGGGTTTTACAGTTAATTGGCCTAATCTGTGGCTGTGTATAAAGTGAGGGAAATTTTCTGTTTTTGATGGTTGCTCTTAATCCAAAAACTCCTTCCTTTTCCATGTTCCGCCTGCTTGTTGCTTTTGATAAAATGCTTCTTAGTTTTTAATACAACTTATTGTACTCATTGTATTTGTTCAGGGCAGTAATTTCTCCAAGACACTGTGGGATGTGTAGGCTTGAGGCAGGGAGTAATTACTTGTCTGCCTTCAAATTGATGTGGGCATTAGAGTCCGTAGACAAAATGAAAGGTCAGATTTCTTCCACAGAGTATGTTTACAAGTTCTCCTTGTTGCAACTAATTATATCAATGCATTTTTTTTATTTGTTTTCATTGTTGTTCACCTGATTTACATGTTGGTACTGTCACTGGATAAATATGAACGCTCCAGCTGTTAAGGGTGATCCAAAAATGTGTTATGAAAATCTTCTTGCTATTCAGTAGTACTAGTTTATTTAACACAACTGTAATAGCCTGAAAGTTGTGCCATGTTTTATTTTATACTTATTTTCCACTTGTTACTTATAGGAAGTTACCATTACACATTTTGTAAATAAAATACAAAATAAAACATTTGGACAAAAGGTTAGGTTTTCAAATAAACATCACAGCTGGTCTATGAATATATTATTTTTAGGGCTGGGTACCTTTCTAAAAAATAATCAGTATCTGTACCGGAGTCGGTACCTTCACTTCGGTGTTGGTTCCTTGACGGTTCTTTTTTCGGTACCAATTTTGTAATTACTATTAATTATAACAAGAATCAAATTATGTTACACATTACAGTACAAATTGTGAGTTTTATTTTTTAACTTTGGTATTTCTATTCCAAGCAGTTTTCTTACATAAAAATAAACAAATAATTTACAGTTCAAAAGAACAGTTGCAAACAACAAGTGACACGTCAGTGTTTAATGCTCACTGCTACACACTGAGGAGCTTTTCACTTAACAGTTTTTATTCAGAAAAATCAACATGTCTGCTTTCTCTGGACACAAACAAGCCCACTCCTGGCTGATTGTGTCTCCAGCAGTAGGAAATGTTCACTCTGAGGGTGTGGATGATGATTGTTGCACACACCAATACCTGGTTGTCAGTTTGATAGCACTGACATATTGTCCCTCACATCCCACCACCAGGTCACTGGATTCACTGAGGTTAGGGTTGATGGCAGACATCTGTACCTCTGTGTGTCTGCCTGAATCTTCTCTGTGGTTTTCTGGGGTTTAGGGCTCTTATCGTCTCCCTAATTGACATTAGAACACAAAACCTCAACAATGACATGGTTGTTATTATTGCTCAAAAACCATTATCTAGGCTGAAAAATAGCTTAACTGGCCAACAATATCCTTTAAAGTTTACTTGCCTCCACCATGCAGCCTCCACTGTAGAAAAATGCAGCAAACTTTTAACAATAAAGTTTGTGACTGTCCTATGGCCCCCCACCTCACTTTTCTTTTGTCTGCCTCTGTCCTCGAAGGACCCCACTCACCCAGCACACACACTTTTTGCCCCACTCCCCTCAGGAAGGAGGTTAAGGAGCATTACGTGTAGAACCACTAGACTGAGGAACAGCTTCTACCCTGAGGCTGTTAGACTCATGAATCTCTAACTAGAATAATCACTGTGAAAAACCATATCATGTTGCTGCTGATCTGTTTCAATGTTGATGTGTTCATGCGTGCACATCTGCTCACAGACTCATGTTCATGTTTGTGCTGATGTTCAATGTTTTTATGTTATGAGTGCTAAGTGTATATTTAGTTGATGTTTTTCTTAGTTCATATCTTAGATGTTATTACTGTTTTTCTTATACATTTTATTGTTGGATGTAACTGGGACCCTGTGTACATAATTTCGCTCCGCCACATGTACCACATGAGGTGCGAATGACAATAAAGAAACTCTGACTCTGATAATTGCCAACAGTTGTTTTTATCATACATAGTCAAATAAACATCACACAATTGTATTAAAGCGTGTGTGTTTTACTTATGACATCTGAATCCTTCATATAAAAGAACTCACAGTGTAAAAAGGGTAATTCGAGGTAATTAATTAAACATCTGAATTGATTTTCAGACCTTCAGAATTTCTCTCAGAGCTGAGAGTGGTGCCCCATAAAAATAAAATTCATAACGAATTTTAACTATTAAACAACCCTTCCCGCTACATCGGCGAGTTATTTTAATGAAATGGCCCCAATGACCAATACACATCCTCAGTACTGGGTTACATTAGTACATGTACTGACACAGTCTCCACTATCAGAAATGTTAAAAGCTACCCAAACAGAAAACCTTAGCTGAATGCAGAGGTGCGTACCCTGCTGGAAGCCAGGAACACTGCCTTCAGGTCTGGAAACTCAGAGGAGCTGAGTAGGACAAGAAAAGAGCTGGTTGCTGGTATTAAGAGGGCCAAGGCCACATATGCAAAGAGGATCGAGGGTCAATTCATCTCACAAGACCCTCGGAGCATGTGGAGGGGCATTAAGTGCATAACAGATTATAAAGGAAGGAGTGAACAATGCCCCAAAGACCCATCTCTGCCTGATGCCCTCAACAAGTTCTATGCACGCTTTGAAGACCCGAACAGACCACCCAGCACCAGACTCACCTCACCACCGGATGAAGAGCACCTCAGCGTGACCTCAGCGGAAGTAAGGAGTACCTTCAGGAGGATTAATCCGCACAAAGCAACTGGCCCAGACAACATCCCCGGAAAAGTGTTGAAGGAATGTGCTGATCAGCTCTGTGAGGTGCTGGCAGACATCTTTAACACCTCACTTACCCTGGAGACAGTTCCCACTTGCCTGAAGACTGCCACCATCATCCCAGTCCCAAAAAGCTCTACAGTGACTGGTCTGAATGACTATCGGCCTGTGGCCCTCACCCCGATAGTCGCTAAATGCTTTGAAAAACTGGTCATGACTCGCATAAAAACAACCATCAACATCAACGAGGACCCTCATCAGTACGCATACCGTGAGAACCGATCAACAGAGGATGCAATCTCCTCTGTGGTCCACACTGCGCTCAACCACCTGGAGCAGAAAAACTCTTACGTCCGTATGCTCTTTGTGGACTTCACATCCGCCTTCAACACCATGATCCCCCAAACCCTGATGGACAAACTATCCACACTAGGACTAAGCCCCTCCATCTGCAACTGGGTACTAGACTTTTTAACAAACAGACCACAGTTAGTGAGGATCCACAACCTCTCCTCCTCCACCATAACCCTCAGCACTGGCTCTCCTCAGGGATGTGTGTTGAGCCCCCTTCTGTTTACTCTGCTCACATATGATTGTGCAGCTACCCATCCAGGCTGTCACATTGTAAAGTTTGCAGATGATACAGCGGTGGTGGGATGCATCACAAACAATGATGAGTCCAGCTACAGGCAAGAGGTGGAACACCTGGAGAGCTGGTGCAGAGAGAATAACCTTCACATCAATGTGAAGAAGACAAAGGAGATGATTGTGGACTTCAGAAGGAACAAAAACATCTACACCCCCCTGAACATAAGAGGATCTGCGGTGGAAGTGGTCTCCAGCTACAAGTACTTGGGTGTACACATGAATGACAACCTCAGCTGGAGCAACAACACAACCAGCCTGATCAAGAAAGCTCATCAGAGACTCTACTTCCTCAGACGGCTGAGGCGAGCTGGTCTGGGAAGCTCAGTCCTCACCTCCTTCTACAGGTGTGCAGTGGAGAGCATCCTGTGCTCGAGCATCAACGTGTGGCACGGAGGCTGCACAGCTGCAGAAAGAAAAGCTTTGCAGAGAGTGGTGAAGGCTGTACAGAAATCTGTTGGAATCAGCCTCCCCACCATCACAGACATCTATACCTCCAGATGCAGGAAGAGGGGCACCTGCATCATGAAGGACCCCACTCACCCAGCACACACACTTTTTGCCCCACTCCCCTCAGGAAGGAGGTTAAGGAGCATTAAGTGTAGAACCACTAGACTGAGGAACAGCTTCTACCCTGAGGCTGTTAGACTCATGAACCTCTAACTAGAATAATCACTGTGAAAAACCATATTGTGTTGCTGCTGATCTGTTTCAATGTTGATGTGTTCATGCGTGCACATCTGCTCACACAGACTCATGTTCATGTTTGTGCTGATGTTCAATGTTTTTATGTTATGAGTGCTTAGTGTATATTTAGTTGATGTTTTTCTTAGTTCATATCTTAGATGTTATTACTATTTTTCTTAGACATTTTATTGTTGGATGTAACTGGGACCCTGTGTACATAATTTCACTCCACCACATGTACCACATGAGGTGCGAATGACAATAAAGAAACTCTGACTCTGACTCTGATGTTCGATATTGAAATTTAACGTTAACATTGGCCGATACTGATACCATGTCGATAATATCGTGCATCCCTAATTAACTCAGTACAGTGGAGCAGAACTCTTGTAAGCAGCATTGGTTATTTAATTATCTAATAAAGTTCGTTTAGTCCCCTTCATCCCTTTTGGGACACAAGACCACAATTAACTAATATGCACTGTTTTTGCTCATGCTCTGTGTGCATGCATTTGCATTTTGTATTAGCAAAGTATTTCATGAAGCACTAGACGGATTTTAATGACACTTTCAGAAAGTAATCATTGAATGTTTATTTACAGCAATTAACTGTTTGAGTTGGAATACAATTCAAGCTGGTCGCTACAGCTAATTAATCCTTGTCCAACACAAAAAGCACTTTAACTTGATAGCTTTTCAAATATTAAGTTAAAATCGGGTGCAGTAGTAAATGAGAGTCATCACTGACTAATTTAAAAAGCTACACAAATCTTGAAAATAAAAATTGCTGTATTAACTTTGACAAATTTGCAGATTGTTCATTAATGGTGACCAGTCTTGCAATATCACATGAGATCACACATACGTTTTCAAGGTTTAACCAAAATAGCCATAACTCCATCATTTCTGAACATAAGAGGATCTTAGTTTAAACCTGTAGCACGAAAGGCAGTGGGCGATATACATTACTTTAATGAATTGTGGGCCTTGTTAATTTTGATTATTCAAATTTGTCATATAAATGCAACTGCTGTGAGAGTTTCAGATGTGAAATTTAACATTTTCTTAATCGTACATGAGAATTAAGTCAATATTGTTGTGGACAATATTGACGGTAAACAATTTATAATGACATGGTTTTGGAAGCTCTGAGTAATGTTTGTGTGTACTTGGAGGACATGTATGGTTGCTGTGCTTAATGTGTAGATAGATATGAATGATTTGGCAACTTAAATTTAGTTTAGGAAACTTAACTAAAGATTAGATGATCGAGAAATTCTTCATCACCCATTCTCAAATTGTTCTGTTGCAGTCATGTAAAGTGTATCATAAGGGTGTATTAAGTAAAATGTATACCACCATTAATTTAAAGATTTCTATAAAATATTTGTGATGTAATGACTTATTCAAGCAAGTCACTGTCATTTCTTTGTTAGATCTTAGGATTTGTGGCTTACAAAGTCCACTTTCTTGTCCTTTTAATGTCTATAATCTTTGCTTCACATTTATCTAAAATACAACTCTACATATTTTGTTAAATTGTAACAACCTTGTTTTTCACCTATGATCATTAAACATTGATGGCATTGTTCACATTCGTCCTACTTTCAGTGACTGAAATTGTCAACTTTGTTCATCTGATAAATTACTCTCCCTGTACTTGCATCACATCCAGTATGCTACTTTAGAAAGTCCTTATTGTTCTGCTTGTTTGACTCCATTGTAAAGCTAATGTTCTTTTATGTTATGCTGTTTTAGAGGTCTTTTATTTGTCTGCAGTTTAACACTGTTTTAAACAAGTGAGTTGTATCAAAAGTTTTATTTCATTTTTTTGAACTTCCTTTTTGACTGTGGGACTTCTCAGTGATCAAAGGACAGAAGAGTTGTTTGCTATAGGTGATTGTGTCATTATGCTGGTGAGAGCGAGTTTTCACAACATACTGTTTGTAAAAATGTGGTTTCCATTTGAAATATTTTTTAAACTGTTTAGTGGAGTAATTGTGTTTAAAGGAAGCCTAATTCAGTTAATCAATTTTTTTTAAACCAATACAGTCAGCATTGTTATCAAAAGTCAGATGGTATAATTTAACGCGGTTTTAGCAACAGACAGATCTACTTTTAGAAGGGTTTTGTTTTGTTTTGTAAAGTATAATTTTATTATCTGTTGAGCTATGCACTAATTCAATGTTAGTTCCACATTATCTCTTATTTTAAGTTTAATCTTCTCCTCACCCTGTTGGCTCTCTTTTCTTCTCTTTCAGGGCTTTGACCCACCTCATCAAAGCGACACCAGGACAGTTTATGTAGCAAACCGTTTTCCTCAGCATGGTCATTACATCCCACAGCGCTTTGCAGACAACAGGATCATTTCATCCAAGGTATTAAAATTCATGTTGGCTTGTTTGTGTGTCTTGTTTCCTGGTACTTTAATATGCTGTCATTGAAAAACAAAAATGTAAAAATTAAAAACTAGAGACTGACTGTGTTGGTTTAGTTAGTTATTTGGCACAGTGGTCATTTTGCAAACTTTCAGAAATTGTGACTAATGGTTGAGCATTCGACCTTTATTTATACAGGTTAGTCTCATTGAGATTTGGACTCATTTACAAGAGAGACCTAAGCAGCTTCTCATCTTTGCCGATCTCATACAAAAACACAACCATTGTTTCCCCTACCATTACCCAAAGAGGGTGCCCTGCCTTTCAACAGAACCGAGCAACCTGCCTAACAAATTTCCCACCCCCAACTCTGTTCCACCACTTCCAGACAGGGAGCGGAGATTAGCAGCTCAGTTCAGACTCCTTAAGGCTCCAGTATACTCGCGCGTCCTGTCAGCTGCGCGGAAACCGTGCACACTGTGCACAGAGGGTTGAGACTTCATGCTCAAGCGTCCACTCGGAGTGGCTGCAGCTCCACAGACAAGGGGTGTTTACCTATGGGACAAATTGAGTTTGCTAATTGTTCATTTGCTGACACGCCTACTGAATTGATTGACAGGTCGCAAAATGAAGAAAAAAAGCAAGAGCTGGTAGCCCCAGCCGCAGCAGTGTTCTGTGTTTTATATGTTGTTAATAAAAAGTTCTAAATAGTAAAAAAAAAAAAACATGGAGCGCTGGCCCTGCAGCCCACACATCAGACCACCGGGAAATCTCTAGACCCTCCCACAGCCACGCTGGACCTGATTTTAATTCGCTCGTAACAAATTCCTTCATTTATCACCATTTCAGTCATGGCGTCAACGGAGGAGGAAGAAGAGATCGCTTGCCTCTTGGGGAAAAAAAAAAAAACTAAAGAAAAGGCCATTAAACCAGATCAAGGATGAAGAAGGGAAGTTTAATACATTGGTGTCACTTACAAAAGTCCGTCGCCAGACAGTTTATTGTGCGACACAGAGTATGCGTACGTGGACGTAAAAATCGAGCTTTGCACAGACATGCCCTGCGGACATCTGCTTCAACTCTAATCCGGTACGCGCAGACCTCCGCGGACCCACGTATGAGCAAGTATACTGGAGGCTTTATTGTGCGCAATAGAAGCGTAGCACTCCGTTGTACACCCAACAACACCCCCACCTATGTTGACAACTGCCGGCACTAACGTAGCTCTAAGCTAGTGTGCAATACAAACATAGTGATCCGTTTCTCTTGTACCTCGCGTGCCTTGTTGACAAAAACCCCGAAGAGACAAGCACCCTTCCAAGGCAAATGACCTAGGGGAAACGCTGCACAACTATTTTGCCTGTAGCCTATGTGAAATTTTGTTGTTGTGTTTATTTAACTAATCAAACTAAATTAAAAAGATCCCAAAAAGAGACTTGCACAGTAAAGTTAATATCAGTTTGAGAAAACATGTATACATTTATAAAACCTTAAATTTATTTTCTGTGTAACATATGAAAAAAATATACCGTAGAAACAATAATTATGTTTTATATTTATGTTAAAATAAGTGAGTTTGAGAGACATTGGGTGAAAGATATAAAGCATATTTTGCTGAAGCAAATTTAAGGTTAGAGAAAAATTAGTATTTCAGAGAACCCACATTTTGCCAATTGTTATGTAAATTAGTTTGAACAAATGCAACAAAAATCTTTTGTTAGGTTAGTTCAGTAGTTCTCAAACAGTGGGGTGTGTGCCCCTTGTTTGCCAGCCTTGACACATATTTACTGCTTAAAATGTATTTCTTGCTTTTTGACCTTTTTTTTTTTAATTGTTCTTTCTCTTGCAGTACACAATTTGGAATTTTGTACCCAAGAATTTGTTTGAACAATTTAGGAGGATTGCAAACTTCTATTTTCTCATTATCTTCCTTGTACAGGTAATTTCACACACAAATACACAAAAAGGCCACTCTGCAGGTGCATGCTATGTTTCATCAGCTGGTGATGAGTCATGTGCGACATCAACTTTTTTGCACCAGATAAAAATGTGTATGTGCATCTGTTTTTGCATGAGTGAACGTGTCACTAACTTGTAGGGGCCAGAGGAGAAAGAAGTGACTGTTTAAAAATTACACCCACACATCTGGTAAAATGTGTACTTCCTGCCAGCTAAAATGTTACGCCTTCAGAATGCATCAGTCACCCTGTGCTGAAGCTGGATTTTGGCTTTCAGATTTTTAGCCCTACTCTGATGTATTTGGGACTGTGTATTGAAGCCAAAGCAATTGACTTGACTTTGTCTGAGGAGACCGTCTTTTCTACCACTCAAGTTGTCAGTGCTTTGAAATCGTATTATTCTGAAAGGACTGCAAAGCATTAGTTTTCTTTTTTGAAAATGTGAACCTGACATGTTTTTAGATAGAAACATGGACCTTTTACTTCTAGATGTTCTCAGATGGTCTGCAGGGCAACTACAGCAAAGTCTTCAAATGCTGTATGCTTCAATGAACATGCAAGGCTAATGAACAACAACATTGCATTCGAGTAGAGCATAAACCTTGTATTGCACTAAATGATTTAAGGCCAAGAAGCTTTATTGAACTGTCACCGATATAAAATACATATTGCAGAAAAATAACCAATATTCATTCAACCTTTATTTGTATACATTAAGTATGCATTGAAAAATGTGGTCCATGGGAATACTTTAGAAACACTGACACTATTTTATAAAGAATTAAGCCATTTTATTTCCAGTTTCTGGTCTAATTTTATTAAGCAATTTAGCACACCAATAAGTGTACACTTTGGCACACTGCAAGGGCTAGGAACCGAGTCCCCAAACCTTCAAATGGAAAGCAGTCTCCTCTCATTCATACTCTTTTGCACATCCTTGTTTTTTGATGTCCTTGCAAAATCATTTAGGCCCTTACTGTCCTTTACAGCCATCTGTTGAACACTACAACATTGTGAAACGGTTGACAGTAATGTATGCTGCATTATCTGCTCATTAGAAAAAACTGAGGACCCATCTTGAAGCAGTGGTAACCCAAATAATTTTATTAACAAAATCAGCTTTTAATTTTCACCTCAGTTACCTAAAACATATTATTATCATCGTTGTTATTGTTGTTGTGCTTGTTGTTGTCGTTATCATCATAATCATAATATTCAACTTCTTGGAAAATATTAAATTAACTTACAAAACTAAAGGAATGTATTACAATCTGTCATCAGTTAATATAACATGTGCCTGATGATTTATTTAAAACTATTTTAAGAGTTTTTAATTTTCTATACAGCAACAAAGTTTTGTGTGTAGATTTTAGAGCATTTAATGTTTGATGAATTGCAGATACCTTAATGTCATGGACCACAATGTCAATGCAGTTCAAGCTCATGATTACACTGCTATCATAATAAATAAAATGTTAATATTTGATCCACGAAATAATGCATTGAGGATTAGATGTGCCTGCATTTATAAAATAACTGTTTAATTTTCATTTGTTTTTTGTATGCATGTGTGTCTGCTTTAAGATGAATAGTTTGAGTTTCAAACACCAGGTGTAAGACCATTTCGTCTCCACATTTATTGAAAAATATGTTTTACAGTTTGTGTTGATACAAAAGTTGATGTTGAAATTCTGTTGCAATTTCCTAATGTAAAATAAGGAGCTGTAAAAATTGAGGAAAGGTACTGTATTACCAAAACTTGGAGATACATGTACAGAAGTGTATGAGACTTCTTGTAGTGATTTGACATTTAACATCAGAGGGAACTTGGAGATTTTCTGTTTGACATATACAAACCACTACTTCTCACTGTTCTTTCACAAGTTACACACTCTATTACTGACTTTGTATTTGTTTTATTGCTTTATCAGTTTGTTGACACCTCACCTGTACATTTTATTTCTAGTTAATGATAGACACTCCAACTTCCCCGGTCACCAGTGGGCTCCCTCTCTTCTTTGTGATCACAGTCACTGCTATAAAACAGGTGAGAACTCGAGCCTTTAATAACTTCCTTATATTTACACTGAAAATATGGAACTGACCTGTTAACATTAGTTTAAGCTGTTGTTAAAACCAACTCTTAAAAGCAGTAATTTTTTTTTTTTGACTCACTAAGAAAACAATTCATTCGTTGTTTGAAATCAAATCTCAATAGATCTGTAATTGTTTATTTTATTGCTTGTTATAACTTTGCCAAAATAAACATGTTTGTTCGAGCCAACCTTTTACCCAGTATGATCAACATCATGCTTGGTTCATGTCGCCATATCAGTGTATATTTTAAATTGCTCACTCAGCCATCTCAATAACTTTTTGAGTAGGAGGCTAATATTTCTGAGTAGGAGGCTGAAGTAATTTTCCAACATAAACATTGTGCATAGATGTTCTGTGTTGTGAAAATGTTTGAACGCAGTCTGTTTAAACACTGGGTGGCTGGGGGGTTGGGTGGAGCGTTAGTATTGCTCCCTTAAAATATATTTTAAATGCATCTCTCAGATTAAATCAGAATAAAAATTAGATTAAATTAATATCTTAAATGGAGCTCTTAGATATTGCATCTGCTGTAATGGTCCCTGATGGTTTTTATTTGACTTTTGTCTTTTTCATTGCAAATGCAATAGACAATTTAACTCTGTGCATTAAACATTTCCTTCATATAATTAAATAAGAAAAATGTGCTGGGTAAAACCACAGTTCATATGTTTACTACAAATAACTTTGCAACCAAGTTCTGTTTAGTAAAACTGGGTCTAAAGATGGAGTTGTATTTTCTATTTCTGTGTACTTAATGTGTGGAAAAAGGTGCAAACGCTTATTTCTACAAGAAGTAAATAATTTCTTATTTTTTTCTCTCCTACCTCTGTCTGTGTTGTGTTTTCTCTCTGCTTTTCTTTTCTTCCATCCCTGGGCACCAGAGAGCTTTGTTTACATATTGTTTGAGCATTTTGGGCTCACATGAGCACTGGGTGGGGTGGTGGGGTGGGGGGGAGCAGTGATGGCCGGCTTTGAGATGTAAAATAAATTTAAAGAGTTTTTGAAAATCCGTAACACTTTCTCTGTATGTCCGTAGTCGTGAAAAGTCTGTAAGACTTCACATGTATGACAATAAAATGAGGTGTATAATATTTTCAGCCAGAGCAAAAACGGAAAGGATTTTTAAATGTAAGTGGTATGGGACGCTTGAGTATGTATCAAAAACTCTGCCCACCACCTGTTAAGAAGGCAGCTCTCTTGTGATTTGCCATATTCGAGAAGCTTGAATGACTGAACGTTGATTGAATGTTGTTGCAGGGCTATGAAGACTGGCTGAGACACAAGGCTGACAACGAGGTTAATGGAGCGCCAGTGTTTGTAGTTCGCAGTGGAAGTCTGGTTCAGACAAGATCCAAAAATATTAGGGTAAGATGTCAAAATATATATATTATATATATATAAATAAAGGTTGAATGAAAAATATTGAAAATGCATCATGTCAGTTATTCCATTTCAGATGTCTATTTTACCAGAACAGATTTATGCATTAGAAATTCTCAGTATTGTTGATCTGTAGCATGGCTGTTAAATTCCTTGTGCTAGTGAGCGTTTCTTTTACCATAAATACTATAACTAGAAAGCTTTGTTATTGAAGACGTAAAAATAAAAGATACAACCTTGTCACTTAATTTGGTTACCTCTAGGTGTAAAAAAAAAAAAAAAGTTCTGATTTTATTTGGTCAAATTTGCAGTTATTATATGCATGAGATGATTATAGATTTATTGTGATTTTACTTGATGCCATTAAAACAGCATCATTTCTTGCTAAAACCTGTTCAGAGTCTGTCGGTTTCTTTATTGTCATTCGCACCACATGCGTTACATCTGGTGGAACAAGATTGTGTACTCGGGGTCCCAGTTACATCCCACAATAAAATGTAAAAGAAAAACCGTAATAAAATGCATTCATTTAAATTTTAAACTTTTGTCTAAGATACGAACTAAGAGAAACGCCAACTAAAAATATGCTATGCACTAAAAGCATAAAAACAATATGCCGAACAGCAGCACGAACATGAGTCTGTGTGAGCAGATGAACACAAATTAACACAGCAACATAAAACGGATCAGCAGCAACATGATGTGATTATTCACAGTGATTATTCTAGTTAGAGATTAATGAGTCTAACAGCCTCAGGGTAGAAGCTGTTCCTCAGTTTAGTGGTTCTACACTTAATGCTCCTCCAACCTCCTGCCTGAGGGGAGTGGGGCAAAAAGTGTGTGCGCTGGGTGAGTGGGATCCTTCATGATGCAGGTGGTCCTTCCTGCATCTGGAGGTGTAGATGTCTGTGATGGTGGGAAGACCGACTCCAACAGACTTCTGTGCAGCCTTCACCACTCTCTGTAAAGCTTTTTTTTCTGCAGCTGTGCAGAGGATTAGGGTTAGCCACACGTTGATGCTGGAGCACAGGATGCTCTCCACTGCACACCTGTAGAAGGAGGTGAGGACTGAGCTTCCCAGAGCAGCTCACCTCGGCCGCCTGAGGAAGTGGAGTCTCTGATGAGCTTTCTTGATCAGGCTGGTAGTGTTGTTGTCCCAGCTGAGGTTGTCATTCAGGTGCACACCCAAGTACTTGTAGCTGGAGACCACTTCCTCTGCAGATCCTCCTATTTTCGGGGGGCGTGGTGTGTGTTTGTTCCGTCTGAAATCCATGACCATCTCCTTTGTCTTCTTCACATTGATGTGAAGGTTATTCTCCTTGCACCTGTATTGCTGATAAAGTTAAAATAATTAAAATGAATTGATTTTGTTGGCTTTAAGTTCTCAAATGCTACCATTTGCTGTTTTTTTGTGCTTTGCATTTATTTAAATTGTAAACTTTCGCCTACAACAATAACATGTAATTTCTACCTGTATATAAACATTTTTTTCTGTTATCATTTCTCAATGATTCAATGTGTTTGATGACAGCCACATGAAAAACCTGTATCTTAAAACATAATACACACACATTTTCTGAGTTTTCTAAGACAAAGTGAAGCTAGTGCAATGATATCCAATGATGTATGCTTTAGAAGAAAGACAAATTAAGTTCTCCAGCTTGAATAGCTCACATGATAGTGTTTATAGTCCCAGCTCGGAGAGTTGCCGACAAGAGGGCAATAGTTTTAGACAGTCACAAAAAATGTTGAAACTGTCTGTCCCAGTAGATGCTTAGTCATTAGGTTGCAACTTTTACCTTCTTTCCTATATAAAAAATTATTTTGCTTCAAAGAACAGGCAACAAAACAAAACAAACAAAAAAAAAAAACCCAACTGAACTATAGATCTAGTTTTGTTTGGCTACTCAGAAAACAAATTGTTCTGTATTTATAAAATCTAAAGACAAATAGTATTGGTGACAGAACTAGTCTTTTTTTTTTTCTTTCTTTTTTTGTATTTTTTGCTTTACATTTATCAAGAAAAAACAAAACATTTTCTTCAACAGTATGAATAATGTAAATGAACAATTGATTACTTTGGAGTATTTGGATAAAAACACGTTTTGTTTAATCAGAAGAATGAAAGGGTAATTTTAACAAGTTTACTACACAGTATTAATACATTTAATATGTCCTAAATAAGGCCCGTATTAACTGGTTCTGATTTTGCTCATCCATTCAGGTAGGGGATATTGTTCGTGTAGCTAAAGATGAGACCTTCCCAGCTGATCTGGTGTTGCTTTCATCAGATCGTGTTGATGGTACTTGTCACATCACCACAGCTAGCCTTGATGGAGAGACCAACCTTAAGGTTTGTTTGAACGACTGTAATCAAATTGTGAACATTTTATGTGTATGTATTTGCATCTTGAAGTTCATGAACAATTTAAATTCCGCAGAAGCCCACTTAGGAGACATTGGCACCAGTAAACATTATTTTGGCCTGACTCATTGTAACAATTGAAGCTTTATGAATGGTTTCAGCAGTGACGCTAGTGGCAAAGCACACAGTAAACAGGTTAATGTTAAAAAAAGGTGGGATTTATGTTTAAGCTCCATGCATAAAGGGTTTTTAGTAGTAAGCTTAAAATATGCTGATAAAATGTTTGCATTCTGCACATTAAATTGTCAGTTGCATTTGTCTTAGTATTGCACTGCACATAAATACCACAGTCTTTTTATAATTTAAAAATAATTAATATCATTGTATATGTAACTAAGGACCTGTCAAAACTATAAAATTATCAGATTCATGACCAATTTTATTTGAATTTTTTTTTTACAAGTAAACTGATGAGTTGGTCATTGTCTGATTTGAGCTAAACGAGACCAGAAATGATGTAGACAGCCAGTGTAATTGTTTCTTTAATATTAGTCAGGCATACAGTACCGGCACATTGATTCACCTTTATACTGTCTTCTGTTTACTCAAACAATGGTACTTTATTGAAGCAGTTTAGAATTGCAGTAAAGAATATTTGTTCTAATTCTGTTATTCTTTGTATTCTAAATGTTTTCCTTATACATAATTACTTTACTTTAAAGCATTGTTGTCCCAGTTTTAACCATCACTTTCCATAATCAGTTTTTTTACTGTGTTTTTCATAGACTCATTTCTCTGTACCAGAAACATCAGTGTGTCAGTCAGTGTCCCAGCTGGAGGCTTTACAGGCTGTAGTGGAGTGTCATCAGCCAGAAGCTGATTTATACAGGTAATCTGTACTTGTGGAAACTGGTACCTTCAGAATACAAATGTTGAATATTTTATATTCAGTTCAATGGAGTTGAGTACTGGTAACTATAATATCAAGCTCTTCCACTTAAATGCTATTATCCTTGTTGATTTGGTTATTGCATTTGTGACCATCTTGAATTTGTTTGACTCAAAATGTTAATGAGCTGTAGACCTACATCATCAAATAATTGCTTTGAGGTCATTTGGCTGTCTAGGGGTTCATGGCATTTTTATCTTTCAGTCAGACGGGATTGATACTAACATTCAATGCCAAAATTATGCAAAACTATAACGCAATGTGTAGCATATACAGTATGCTACCTTCTCAGTAACGTGGCGATTTTGCCATCTACTCAAGTGTCTGGCGCCACCTGTTCTGACTAACTTTTTTTTTTCTCCCTTTGGAGCCAATCACCACACCTGTGCGTGATAGTCACATGACCAAGTTCAGTCACTCTAGTGGCAAAGACGCAGCTTCTCAGCATCTGTTGCACTATTTGAAGCACGTTGGAGCGAGTGGCTGCAGCAAAGACAGGCAGTCTCAGAGACAAAACACCCCATCACCCTCCACTTTCACCTCCCACCCCTGCCAAACAGATAAACAACCTCCCCCCTCCTTTTTGACCTCATTTCAAAGTTATTTGTCAAGCGCCAACTAAATCTACTGGAAGAAGAAGAAAAAAGACAGAAGTTGAATGAAGTTCAGCGAGTGATAGTCATAGCGAGAGCGGGAGTGAGTCATGAGGTTTGAGAGATTTGTGATATTTAGCATGTTTGGGTTTTATAGGTAGGCTGTAGTTTAGTGTGTTTGGTTTAGTCATTGTGTTTGTGTCAAAACGAGACAATTTCTCAATGTGAGGAGGAGCTGCAGACCCAGAGGAGGATGGAACCGCCGAGTCAGAACCTCTCGGACAGAGGAGAGGATCATGAAGGAGCAAAACAGTCTGAGAACTTTGTTGATTAAGAAGGTGATCATGGTTTGTTTTAGAAGAGGAAGAGAGGACTGAGCCCCACTAGGAGGTTTGACTTTGACAGAGGTGGGGGTCCAGAACCCCTCTGACTAGGCCAACAGAATCAAGCATCAGTTCTGAGCTTTGGAGAACAGAGGAGGATGTGGATGTTGACCCAGAGGGAGTACTAATGGAGGAAAATACCACTTTTGTAAAATTACAGTAAATGAAAAAATTTGTCTATTTAAAAAATAAAAAAAAACTAGGGTAGAGTTTTTAAACAAAAAAAAAATGCTTAAAGCATTAAAAAATAATTTAAATTATATATTTTTATGTGGACATGTCCAGAGGAGGGACCGTGGGTATATTGATTTAAGGATGTTAGAAATGTAGTTGCCAGGAAAAAGGCAGAGGTTGACCAAAGAGGACATATATGGATGCAGTTAGAGAGGACATGGACGTAGTTGGTGAGGACAGAGGATGCAGAGGACAAAGTGAGCTAGAGGAGGATGACTCGCTGTGGAGACCCCTGAAGAGGGAAAAGCTGAAAGAAGGAAGATTTTTATTTCAGGTCGATCAGATTTCTTGATCTTGTCTCTAGTTACAGAAATGAAGTTTTTGAGCTGCATGCATTCAGCTGGGACTACTGCAAGATAAAGATAAATTAATTGCGAAATAATTATTAGATTCTTGAAACTCACGCTACAAAATTGACAGCTGCTGCTGATTATGACTTTATAACTCTTGTCATTTCTGTGATGCTGGTAAGACATTTTCATCAGTGATCAATGTTCAAACAGTCTGCATTCACCAACATTTTCACCACACAGAAAATCGATGTGTTTATGTTGGAAATGACTGCAGCCCCCTACTCTGAGTTGTTAGCCTCCTACTCAAAAGGGCATAGACAGGACTGAGTATGTAGTGGGAGTAATGCTCGGGTACTACTACCATACCAAATTTTAGATCTATATCTTTAAATTGGCTAAGTTTTGTTTTTCTAAGATCAGCTGTCTATGAGTGCCATCTTAAATTGGGTTGAGTTCAGAAGTGAATCGGTTTTAGACATTCATCCTATGATTACTTTCTGAGAATTTCATTAAAACCCATACAATGGTTCTTGAGATATTTTGCTAATGGTAGACAGACAAACACACAGGCACAGGCCAAAACATAATCACCTTTTTATCTGTAGTAGCAGGCATGATCGACATGTTCCTCTTAAAAATCATTTAAAATGTGAATAACATTTCTTGCTTGCTAGTGATAAAACCGATGGCAAAGTTAAAGGCTTTATCATGTCAACAACAACCTCTCCTTCTCCTGTCACTTAACTGGCAGCCTTAGGACTGAGTAAGCAGTTTGCATCTGTGGCAGTTTTCTCCCCTCCCCCTCACACAAGGTTGCTTTCTTTCACGATAGCTGCTTTCAAAGATGTGCTGCAGCCCTTACAAGATCAAGATAGGTGTATGAGAGATTGCAAACATCCAGATTGCAGTATATACAGTATCAATAAGACAAGCCAAACGGTTTTCTGGTTATGTTTTAAGCTTTTCACCATTTTAAATATTATAAAATATCTGAATAATTGTAATATTAAAATCTAAATAGCATTTGCCTTTTTGCACTCAGTGGTCAGAATGCTATTGTGATCGACAACCTGCTACTTGTATGGAAAAAGTTGTTCAGTCATTGTCCTGAGCCATAGACGGTGAATTTAAATTTACATGGAGTGAACTGACCCAGCTTTTGTCAGCTTTCTGCTGTAATCTATTTTTTTTAAACATTATTTTAGCCTTGTTTTAATAATTAGAAATCTATTATTTTAAATGTAAGCCTTGTAATGATGTTCCTCTTGAGAAATCTGTCGGCTTTTGGTTGTGACCCAACTTGTACAACATCATATTAGCCTTGTTTCCTTAATTAGTAATCGCTCTATTAACTCGAAATATTTTATATTTCTAAAACATTTTTGATCTCTTTCAGATTTGTAGGTCGTATCACTGTGACTAAACATGAAGAAGAGATAGTCAGGTAAGGCAAGATTTTAATGTATAATAAATTAATTCAACATGTACTTATTGTAAACATTTATTTACTGTATTAGGTAAGCATTAAACATTAAATCAGATTACACTGAGTAGCTTCAATATTACAGTTCATCATGGGATTTAATGTATTTGAGGAATGAAAGTTTTTGGTTTATTGGCTTTTATTGTTGTCAACTAATAGATTTTTCAGATGTTTGATAATCTGTGTTCAAAACAGAAGATGTGTAAACAAACGTTAGGAACAAGCATCAACCCCCCCTCCCCAACTGCTTCTTTTATTGTTGTTGTAGACTGTTTCGCTCATTTGAGCAAACAAATTACTCTTGAACACTCAAAGACCATGTCCATCTGCTGGATTGGTTGAATGAGTCTATCATTGCTGTTACAAAACAAACTCTTTAGCATAGGTGGTGGTGAATATATGTATTTATCCAGTTAGAGAAACGGTAAGAATACATGAGGGTTGTTCAGACCTGATGTTTAAAGTAGTTTTACTTATCTAATCATGATTGGTTAGTGCTGAATCCAAAGGATGTTTTTCCCTTCAGAAATGGTGTGAGAGAAAACATCCTGATAGACATTTGTTGACTTGACGTATGAGGCTTGCAACAAAATGAAAAGTTACACGTTTAAACATGTATTATTTGCAAGAACTATCACCTTAATCATTTTTTTAACTTTATATCAGACCACTGGGTCCAGAGAACTTGCTGCTGCGAGGAGCCAGGTTGAAAAATACCAAAGAGATTTTTGGTGAGTCTGACTGGTTTTAGAAATTGAAACATAAAAGATCCAGACATTTATGATAGAGTGAACCCTCTAAGGATAGAAATATTATTAGCAGAAAGTTTTTTCTGTGAAGTGACATATATGGTATAGCTGGTCTAATAAAACTTGAATCACATCAGATTTGTGTCATTAACAAATCACAGCTGTAACATGATAAGCAATTCTGAGCTGCTGCTATAAGTCGCTTATCAAAATTCAATTATCTGGTTATTTTACCCAGGACTTTTTCCCCCCACTAAATTCTAAGTGGTATTTCCCATCACATTTGAGAACAGTGCACCTATTATTTAGTAGTCTGGACTATGTGCATTGCTTTTGTTTGGTATGAACAAAAAACAATTATATATTTTTTGAATATTCAAGTGCACACCTTTTTAATGTTTTATAATCTGGTTTTAAGTATGAGTTGTTCAGGAATATAATGGACAAGCCACAAGCCTAATGTAATGCCTAAATTAACCGCTGTTGCAGGTGTGGCAGTTTACACAGGGATGGAATCCAAGATGGCACTCAACTATAAGTGCAAGTCCCAGAAACGCTCTGCAGTTGAGAAGTAAGCAATTTCTTCTAAGTAATTAAAGTACTGCTGTCCAAGGTTATGCATCATGAAACTTAACACCTAAAATGTTTCCTTTTATCAGGTCAATGAACACATTCCTGATAATCTACCTGGTCATCTTGCTGTTTGAGGCCATCCTCAGCACCATTCTGAAGTATGCCTGGCAGGCTGAAGAGAAATGGAATGAGCCTTTCTACAATCAAAAGACTGAACAAGAAAAGAACAGCAGCCCGGTTAGTCTGCAATGGTTTCTTAATCAGAATTGTTTTATTTTGTTTTTGATTTCCCTCCTTTGTCAGTCATTCAGAGCCACAAATAAGAATTGTTTATTTATTACTACACTGTTTTCATTATGTTAAAGCAGTCTGTACTTTGTTGTGCTTTTTCTTTTTCACCACAGTCATAAACTAGTTTTTTTTTTTTTTTTTTTTTTCAACAATGGATTCAAAATTAATTGTTAAAATCTTTTTTCAAGATGAGGTAATGTTTACACCTCAAACCTTCTCAAAGAAACTGCTAAACGTAGTGTTGTTTGATTCTGTGACAAGTTGCTGTATAAGAAAGGAGTGACTGTCACAGGGCTTATCTGTTGGTATGTTAGCATGCCTGCTCACACTAATCGGTCACATCGACCAGCAGACGGTTTTGCAACACAAAGAAATATAAGCACAAAGTTGTGCTCAAGACATTCTGCTGTTTTATGACAAATTGGAATACAAATAACAAAAAGCCTTCTTTTCAGATTTGGTATAATCTGTGCCCCAGCAACCTGATAAGCTGTATAATGTATACTTTTTACAAGAAAGCATATCTCCAAATACGTTATCTCCTTTCTCCAAGGAGAAATGTTTCTAGAAAATTCTGACCTTTCTTTACAGCCTAAAGTTGAATGTGCAGATAACTAGTCATAATTTAGTAAATACTTAATTCCCTAATCTGATGTTATGACTTCTTTCTTAGATGAGCATGCTATAAAGGTGACTTTTGGTGCTGTTGAAACTTTCTCACAATCTGTGCCCACTCCTCTTCCCAGTCACGAAAAAGTAATTATCTCCTTGATGGGAATTAATTACCCTGCCTGCTTTGATTTAGAAGGATCAGTGTGGAGGCCCTATCAGCCTGTGTGTGGCTAACATGTATAAAATAAAAATCTAGTACTAGACATCTGTATTTTGTTTTTTGTGATTTATCTGTTTTAACACTTTAATGACACTTTTTTTAATTACAAATTTCTCCTTTTTTGTATCTCATTCTTCAGATTCTTAAGTTCATCTCTGACTTCTTGGCATTTCTGGTCCTCTATAACTTTATCATCCCCATCTCACTCTATGTCACTGTGGAAATGCAAAAGTTCCTGGGCTCTTTTTTTATTGGCTGGGATTTGGACCTGTACCATGAAGGAAGTGATCAGAAAGCTCAGGTCAACACATCTGATCTTAATGAAGAGTTGGGTCAGGTAAGTAAGAGGAGTGAAGAAGTCTTGTATATGTTTGTTATAATTTTCTGAGTTGGAAAATGCAAACTACTTGCATACAGTTTGCATTTTTTTGCATGTGAATACTTTTACAAACATGAATTGTTATTGAATGAGAAACATTGAACTTTTTGTGCACATCTGGGTGTTTTTGTCTCATAGGTAGAGTATGTGTTTACTGACAAAACTGGTACGCTAACAGAAAATGAAATGCAGTTTCGTGAGTGTTCAATAAATGGAATCAAGTACCGAGAAGTTAATGGGAAACTGGTACCAGAGGGTATGACCGAAGACTCTCCAGATTGTTCTACAACACACCTGGTAACTCTAAAACTCAAACTTTATTACATTATTATTTATAGTTTTGTGTACTTTGTATTATTTGGTCACTACACAAAATTGACTTGGTTTGGCTCCCAACTTACATGTTTTTCTACAAACAAACATTGTGTCTTGCTTTCTGTAAAGGATTAATCTTTACAGTGACACATCATACTTCACTGTCTGGAACACGATGCAATATTTCTTTTTCCCTGGTCTCTCCATCCAGATGAGTGAGGAAACATTATTTCTCAAGGCAGTGTCACTGTGTCACACTGTTCAGATCAGCTATGACCAACCAGACTGTCTGGTAGGAGATCCTTTTTCCCATGCCAATGGTTTCTCTTCAAATAACATGGAGTACTATGCCTCCTCACCAGATGAGAAGGCTTTAGTAGAGGCAATGAAGAGGTAAAGTATAATTACAATAAAGTGTTGTACATTCTTTATTTTCTGTAAGTTTTAAATATTTCCTTAAAATAATATATGTAAAAAAAAATGAGATGGTATGTTTTTATGTTAATAAACAGTATTTCACACTAATATTTTAATTTGTATTTCTCAGTTATGTAATATTGTCTGTGTGGCTATTAAAATGTTCACATACTCATGACAAAATGTCTTTAAACTCTATTGACTGTGTTGTAACAAACAAAAAAAGGAAGATACGGTACACAAATAATTCAGTTCAGTAGCCCTACAATAAATCTTACATTTTACTAGGGCTTGTTTTGGTAAATGTACAATGGTAAAAAAAAAAAAATTGTAGCTTACGTATCGTAACTGACATTTTAGTGATTAAAAT
The DNA here is from genome assembly GCF_014905685.2 of Nematolebias whitei. Taxonomy (NCBI): domain Eukaryota; kingdom Metazoa; phylum Chordata; class Actinopteri; order Cyprinodontiformes; family Rivulidae; genus Nematolebias; species Nematolebias whitei. The sequence goes on from NC_056500.1 coordinate 8,331,560, forward strand.
TCAAAGTCTGTATGGGCATAAACAGACTAATCACCGTGCACTGTAGACTCAATATCATGATATTATGCCTGAGCTTTTGGTTACTTTACTGTATCAAGCTTCCATCATTTGTCTTAATGTTTGTTGTGTATTTTTTGTGGGGTATGTTTATCTTTTAAGTGTAAATGCTTGCAAAAACTGTTTGGACATTTTTATTTATTTATTTATTTATTTGTTTTTTTTCTGTCAACTTTTTGATAACGTTTTTTTATTTTACAGAATTGGAGTGGCATTCACAAGCATCAGGGGTGATGCCATGGAAATTAAATCATTTGGCAAGCTTGAAAAGTATGTTAACCTTTGGATCTCTAATATTGCATTCAGCACTATTTCACACTGATTTTAAAAGTTTTGTAAAACTATATGAATAAAGGTAAATAGTTTGTCAATCTTGAAGAACATTATTTTTAAATCAGAGCTTAAATGTAAAGTTTTCATCATTCTTTCATCATCAATGCTTTAGTTGAAGTGTTTTTTACTGTTCCAGTTTATTTTGTACACCTATATTGTAAGCAGGTGAACTTAAAAACAATCTTGTTCTTAATAAACATCTTCTATACGTCTATGCCGTTTAATTAGAGACCAGGCAAATTAACAGAAGTCGTCTTTTTGTCCATTAGGTACAAACTCCTCCATGTTTTGGAGTTTGATCCAAATCGCAGGAGAATGAGTGTCATACTGCAGACTCCTTCAGGTAAAGTTGTCTGCTTCTGCTACAAAATATTTTCATTATAATTAGAAAGTCACCTTGAAGCTCAAACTGAAAGCTCAAGACATAATACAGTCTATAAGATTACAAATGGAAAAAAAACTAATTTACATGACTGTGTAAAGAAGTAAATTTTTATTTAATTAGCTTAATCAAAAAGAAATGCAAAATCGGTTTGAGTAAAATTTAATTTCCAAATGAATTTATTATTTTATTATATTTATATTATATTTTATTATCTCAATGTATTTACTTGATTTTCAAGGAGGTCAAGTGCTTTTTACCAAGGGTGCTGAGTCAGCCATCTTGCCTTTCACCACAAGTGGTGAGATTGAAAAAACAAGACTACATGTGGACGAGTTTGCCTTGGTAAGAAATTGTCAATCTTGGCATAACCTCACAATTGTTTAAAAAAATCATGTTTGTTTTTTTGTCGTCTTACACACATCACAAAATAATTTTAGGATTTCAGGTACTCTTTTTTTTTTTTTAAACACTATGAAAGAGGACAAATCAGCAGTTGTAAGATAAATAAAATCTTATATCTAAGATGAAACGTTAATTTTGACACTTGATTCATGCATTTACAGTTGTAAGTATGATGTTGCAGTGATTTCTTGATGCTCTATTACCCTGTGTCTATGAGATTGTAAAGTCTTTGCAACAGCAGTCACACACTTATTTGTATTAACAGTACTGCACATACAATGTATTCATTATGATGCATCAGACATCAGCACCCAGAAGTGGTTCCCCAAACTAGATTTATGTGTGCTCATCACCTCCTTCATGTTGGTTCTATGAAATAAAATCTATCATGCTTTTGTTCATCTATGTACGTAATAAATCATGTCATCCCACATCCATGTACTATTGACTTCCTATTGATAAAAATATTCTCATTTGAATCCTAGTCATCTAACAACTCCATTACTAGTTTCTTTCTTTTTTTGTTCTTGTTTCTCTTAAAATGTTTTGTAATGTTTTTGTCTCGTTTTTCATTTTATTGTAGAAAGGTCTGCGGACCCTTGTGGTGGCATGTCGCCACTTCACTCCAGAGGAGTATATTGATGTTGACAAGCACCTAACTGCTGCTCGCACAGCTCTGCAGCAGAGAGAAGAGAAACTACAGGAAGCTTTCAGCTACATTGAGAGAGATCTGCATCTCCTGGGAGCAACTGGGGTAGAGGACAAGTATGTACCTTTTTTTTATAAAGTCACAATATTGTTGCTTTTTCTTTTTTAATGTGGTCTGGTATTTAGTTTTTCCTCTGTGTTGGTGTAGATTGTAAAATCTCATCAATGATTTAGAACATTCTTAACCTCCAAAGGGTTAACCTTACAAAAGGGCTGTCTCCCTAACCTTTCTCCTTGTTAAGCCAACAGGACTTGATAAATCCTAATTACTTTAGGCTGGAGTTTGGTCTTCCTTAATTATGAGTTAAACAGTGTTTTATCTTCTGTTTGACTTTTGACCAAACCTCTAAAACTAATTTTATTCCCAGCAGTCTCAGTGGCACTTTTGATTCACCTCTAATTAACAGAATTTTAAATGCTAAGCTTTATGGATAATTGTATTTGTGGTGCTTTTCAAATAAAGCCTAATAGTAAGTATAATAAGTATTCTACCACTAGAAAATAGTATTTGTCTGTTTTTATGCTAAAACAGAAACATGTGAAAGACTGATAAATTATAGCACAAAAGCATCACATGTAGTTTATGAATATTGTGAAAAATGAGTATTGTTTTTGGATTAGTCAACTAATTTCATGGTCATTTTAAAATCGTATGAAACACATGACCAATATAGATACACACAACAGGAGGATTAAAAAATATGCAATTTATGGTCCTCTGGGAGATCATCTTTCAAAACTTTTCTGGAAATTAATGCTGCTGTGTGTTAGCATCTGTGCACCATCTGTTCCTCTCATAAGCCTGAGTCTCACACTTTGTTTATCTCAGGCCTAATTTTTTTCCCCATTCACTGCTCTGTTAATGTGTCTGAAATGAGTTGCTCACTGGACACACATGGTCACAATCAGAGGGTCTCCTCTGTTATGAAAGGCATGACTAACATTTCCTTCTGTTTTCAGTTTATGATTTAAAATGCATAGTTGATAGTTGAAAAAAAAAAGGCCACTTTATTATATGTACTATCTCTCTATGAATAACTATGTTCATGTGTTGTTTGTTTATTTTTGTATAAAAAAAATCAAAAGTTTGAGGCGGTTTTCACAAAAATTCATCTAATGCAGTTGTCCGGATTAATTCGACTTGTACATACAGTATGTGGTGCGGACGTTTACTCCATGTATTTTCCTTTGTCTCATAGACTTCAAGACAAAGTTCAAGAGACCATTGAAGCACTGCGGCTGGCAGGAATCAAAGTGTGGGTGTTGACAGGAGACAAACATGAGACAGCAGTTAGTGTCAGCTTGTCCTGTGGCCATTTCCACAGAGCAATGAACATCTTGGAGCTTCTGCAACAGCGCTCTGATAATGAGTGTGCTGAACAACTTGGTAGACTGGCCAGAAGGTGTGTGTGTGTTGTTTTTATTTTAACAGTCTAAAGGTATGTGAGTTCACAAACTACTATTTTTTTTCTTCTAACTTAAAACAAACGGGACTTTAATTTTCTTTGTATTTTTTTACAAAAATATGGTCCTAGGATAAAAGAAGACCACGTCATCCAACATGGGTTGGTTGTAGATGGGGCCAGTTTGTCTTTAGCATTAAGGGAACATGAAAAGCTCTTTATGGACGTATGTAAAAACTGCTCAGCTGTGCTGTGCTGCCGCATGGCCCCTCTGCAAAAAGCCAAGGTACTGACCTACTGCCATGTATACAGTACAATCACTGTGGGAGAACCTCTACTTTTGTTTAAATATATAGTGGTCTATTGCTTAAGCAGTTTTTACATTGGGAGTCACTTTTTTGTCTCTTTAACTAACATTGGATAAGAGAGAGAAGTGTTTTCAAAACAGGATCAAATTATGGATCCTTAGATAACCTTAAATATGTTGTGCATGTGTTTTAGATTACAAAAAATACCTCTGTCATTCAGCACGTCAGTGTTACAATTATCTTTTTTAAGGTGGTGCGACTTTTGAAGACCTCCCCAGAAAAGCCCATCACCTTGGCTGTTGGAGATGGAGCAAATGATGTCAGTATGATACAAGAAGCTCATGTGGGCATAGGTAAACTTGTACTTGTACAAAAACTATACTTGCCTAACACTTTATGTGTAAAGAGTCATTTCCACAATGTTTGTTTATATGCATTCATCTTCAGGTATCATGGGGAAGGAGGGTCGTCAGGCCGTGAGAAACAGCGACTATGCAATTGCTAGGTTTAAGTTCCTGGCTAAACTTCTGTTGGTCCATGGTCACTTCTACTACATTCGAATAGCTACACTTGTACAGTACTTTTTCTACAAGGTAAATTGTGGCTCAAGTTACAGAGAATTGATTTCCTCTGGAATACTCTTTCATGTAATAGAAATGATAATTATGGTAATTGTAAATAAAAAATATATACTGGTAACATGAGTATATGCAGCCATCTGCTTTAACTAAATTGTTTTTAATGTTATTTTCTTCACTTTCTTTTTTAGAATGTGTGTTTTATCACACCACAGTTTTTATACCAGTTCTTCTGTTTGTTTTCACAACAAGTAAGTCTTTTAAAAACTCAATTTATTGTACTTTTTTGTTAGTTTTCTTCAAGTCTTTAATGTTCGTCTTTTTAAGCCATTTTGAAGGACTTGCTCATTAAAATTTATTTAATAGATACTTTCCTAAACTCATCTTGAGACTAAGCTCAAACAATACTGATACATACAGTATATTAGTATAGTATGTCCGAGTCTGTTTGTTGGAGGAGTTAGCTAATAATTTGCTGCTGAAATGATGTTTCTGTCTGATCCAGACTCTGTATGACAGTGTTTACCTGACACTTTACAACATCTGCTTCACCTCGCTGCCCATCCTGGTGTACAGTCTGTTTGAACAGCTGGTCCACCCACATGTGCTACAGAGTAAGCCTGCCCTGTACAGGTACGTCCATGTGTAATATAAAGGTGCACTGTTTATATTCATTTGATGTTAGCAGTTTTGATATACTTTAAGATAATTTATCTAGACAATGTCTGCTGCTTTCTTGAAAAACATAGGAAAAATCAGATTTTAATGCAACACTTAAGAATGCTGATCTATTTTTAAAAATAAATTTTTGCTTACATTTTGAACTATAAAACTGTCATCAACAGAGATATTAGCAAGAACTCTCTGCTGTCTTTTGGGACATTCTTGTACTGGACTCTACTGGGCTTCTGTCACGCCTTCGTCTTCTTCTTTGGGTCCTGTTTACTGATGGGAGAAGACACGACACTTATGGGCAATGGACAGGTGTGTTTTGCATTTTTTGTGTATGTGATGTATTTTCATTTATTGTAAATTATTTTAAAACAATTGTAAACTATTTTTCCTGAAATTATGTTGTGAAGTATTAGTTCAGTTCATAAATGGGAGGTAATAAAAATAGCAGGATATTTGTGTTTCAGCATTTATGGTTAGATTTTTTTTTGCTGGTATTTCTAACTGCTTCTCTTTATATTGCTGTTTGGGATCTGTCTGTTTCCCATACTTTTAATTTTACAGTTTTTTCCTTCTCTTTTATTCCTGCTACATATCCTTCCACCTTTCTTTCTACCTGTAATTTGCCATTTCTGAATGCACTCACTTCTATAACTCTCTTTGTTGTCTTTTACCTTCCATCTTTTGTTGATCACGCCTTTTTCTTCTGCCTTCATGCTGTGCATGTCTTCAGATCTTGCGAGCTAACAGGCAGCTGGTAAGAGTGATCTACAGTTGAATGCATGTCTTCATGGGAGGTTAATGGGAGGACTCAAAGATTCACCGACATTAAAACATCAGAGCAAAAGGGCATTTGAAATTCTGACATCATAGCGTTCCTTTTTGAAAATGTAATAAATCAGTTTTTCATTGGTTTAATTCGCATCTGAGTTACTGCATGCTTTATTACATAATTAGTTATTTATGATTAATGTTGAGAGGTTGCATTTCTGAAAAAATTAAATGTCGTGCATTTTTTATGTTTTTTGGGCTATAAAGGTTTCTTTAGTCATCAGTATTGGATTGAGATTTGTTATTCAGTTTGGAGGCTCAATTAAAAAAAAAAAACATAAAGGGGAACAAAATCTCTAAAACTGTCCACCTACTGGATGCAACTACTAGACGCAATGTTTTAAATACATCTTTCTTCACTAGCTATTAAGCATCAGTGTTGGGACTCGAGCAGTGTTCGGAAGTGGCCATCAACAGCCGAGTACCACCTACAGCTCTCAGACCATAAACAGTTGAGCTTCTGAGGCAAACTACAAAGGCTGCACTAGAGCCATAACAGCAGACACCTTGTTAAACAAGAACCTCTACCTTGTAGAAGTGCTTTATTTCCTCTACATGAGCAAAAAGCATAGAACTAATCCCATCGTCCACAGTGTCACTACTCCGGACTTTTATGGCTTTACGGAAACAATACTTTAAAATAAAATAACTCTGCTTGACATTTTTACCATCTGTGATCAAATAAAAGAACGGAGGCAGAGGCTGATCAGCTTACCATTTATACCACCACTAACCATGTTTCTGCATGTTAACAAAGCCTCTGTTTGTATCTGGTCTTAGTCTCATCAGCTAATGACAGAATTTACTTTACAGATGACCGTTAATAACAGCAGCATGTCTTTATTTTTATAGATGTTTGGGAACTGGACGTTTGGAACCCTTGTCTTTACTGTTATGGTCATCACTGTCACATTAAAGGTAAACATCACATTTTATCTCAACATAATGGTTTTAATGATTACTAACAATCAAACAAAATACAAACAATACTTTAGGATTAGGGTAATTCACAATAATTTAGAAGTTATATACTGAATGTAAATGTAAGGCTTGTGAAGACGGTTCAGCACCCTGCTTTGATTTAGCTTAGCTGTCATGCTGCTGATGGTTTTAGCTAAAAGCTGAATAACATATTAGAGCCACACAGACACACTTGGTATTTCACTCTCCTTGAGTGAAATACAATATATTGTCTAGCTGATGATGTCACCGACCATGAGCTACAGAAAATTATTTGTTGCAAATTGGATGTCAAGGTATCTTTTATAGGATAGATGCAGATTGTTGTAGTTTATTGGTGTACTCCTTGCTCTTTTCTCAATAATTTACACCAACATGTTTCCCCCTTCTACATGGCAGCTTGCATTAGAAACTCATTTTTGGACCTGGATGAATCATTTTGTGACGTGGGGTTCCATAGCATTCTATTTCATATTCTCCCTCTTCTATGGAGGCATCATCTGGTAAGAACGTGTTTTCACAATGCTTTCTTATATGATGACATATTGAAATTTGGGTTTACTGTATTGACATTGTTTCAGCCAAGCACTCAAAATAATCTTTGCAAAGCTTCTTGAAGGGGACCATTTAAATCAGAATATGGGCATGTTGTGCAATGAGCATGCAGTATATAAACACAGATTCTGAACACTTAAAATTAAATTCCAATGTGTCACAAGCTGAATTTACATACGTAATCTAAAACATAGTTTTATTGTTTAGGTTGTTCCATGGTCTTTCAGAAGTATTACATTTTTTGATATTAACATAAGAGTGACATATTTTACTGTTGCAGTTGATCACTCCACCACCTCCATAAATAACCTATTTTAGAAGCTTGCAGTGACATTTGTCTGAAACTTATTTTACTTATTTAATTCAGAGTAGTTTATCATGCATTTTTGACACCACCTCAAGCCAAAAATGTGTCTTTTACTAAATACATATGTGTAAAATGTACTCACCCTGTACTTTTTTCCTTTCATTTTCTTTGTAATTTCTTGGTGAATCAAACACTTGTCACTGCAACAAACTCTGTTGGGTTTAGTTTGAATTCACATTAATTATTAGCCAGTAAGTTGAATCAATCAAATCAATTTTAAGCACGTTATCCTGCCGGGTCAGCTCACAGACATCTGGGAGCCACTCTGACAATACTGGGCTGCTGTTGATTTTTTTCAGTCTGGTATCTGCATTGGTTGCTAAACTACTTTAAAATAAAATTATCTCAAAGCACAATCCCTGCTGTCTGGGACCTACCGGTAAATTTACTGTAAACAAGACATAGTGAACTGAGTGTGGCTTACTGTTTAGTTTCATGGACTAAAAAAAAAAAAAAGATGGTTACACTCACTTTTAGATAAACCAAATATTTTTTCGTATTGATGGCAAGTATGTCATTTTATTTTATTTTGTGTTACTTAACAACTACGGTATGTTATTTCTGCCACTTACAGGCCATTCCTGCACACCCAGGACATGTACTTTGTCTTTGTACAACTGCTTTCCAGTGGTTCGGCCTGGTTTGCCATCATTATTATTATCATCATCTGCCTCTTTCCGGATATAATTAAGAAGGTCATGTTCAGACATCTGAAGCCCACCAGCACACAGAAGAGCCAGGTAATGGGAGGAGAATAAAAACTAAAAATAAGTGAGAGGTGCAACCATGGTTTACAAATTGTTGTCAAGAAAACCTCAGTGAGAAATCCAAGTCAAGTTTTGTAGACTTGCAAATAATATTTACCTGCCTACTTTTTTGAGGTTTTCATATAATTTTAAAAGTGGGCAGTGATAGATTTCATGCATAATCCAGTGTAGTACAGAGGTGGAAATTGCATTTCCTATAAAATGAAAAGGCACTAAGGGAAGAAAATGAACTCTTAATTTCAAGGGAACACAAAATCTAGAGCAGGGTTATTCAACTGGCGGCCTGTGGGCCATTTCCGGCCCGTGGGTGACTTCAGTCTGGCTCGCGTCATTAAATAAATAAATAAATAAATGTGTGTATGTATGTATGTATGTATGTATGTGTGTGTGTGTGTGTGTGTGTGTGTGTGTGTGTGTGTGTGTGTGTATGTATATATATATATATATATATATATATATATATATATATATTATTATTATTGTTATTATTATTTGGGGGGGGTGTTCTAGTTATTGCATTTATGATTTGATGCAATAAAATAAACATATTTAACAGGTAACAGATTATTTTAAACTTTTGTTTATTTATATAATGATTTTAATCGCTGGATGTCTGGCCCCCGAGCTGTTGGCTTTCAGAAACTGCGGCCCCCTGAGCAGTTTTGTTGAATAGCCCTGATCTAGAGAGTGGAAGAAAATGTTCTGTTGTTTTTGGAAAGTTTATTTCCAACCTGAGTGGTCATGAGTAACTCAATTCTAAACAGAAACACCATGTTGTAGTTGTGCTGCATGACCTTTTGATCACAGACAGTACAAATGGAAAAACTGTTATCTTGGAAAAGATCTGCATTATTACAGTACTGATTTGTCCTGCTGGAAAGAAATCTGGGTTTAGTTAATCTTCTTCCATTAAAAAATACCTACTTGGTTCCCCTCCAAAAAAGAACTGGAGCTGCCCTTTTCCTGTTCTATGTGGTGTTTTTAGATAGTTCCCTAACATTTTACCCTATCTGTCTTTGTGTGGGAGTTGTGATTGATTGTGAAAGTGTATTCTACGATTTGGTTTGTTTAAATTTACACTTGTGTGTGTGGTTGTGTGAAGGCATAACTTCTAACCTCTCTGTGTGCTGATGTGTTTTTCTTCTTACCCTTTGTCTGTGCTCTCCTGGTGTAGATGTATTCCAACCGAGTGGTGATAGGTGATGACTTCATCGCTCTGCAACCTTTGTCCAGAGCCAAGAGCCAGCTGGGCAAAATTAGGTAGATTTGAGATTCGTTAAGCCCTCGGTTTAACATACATCCTAAATAACTTTGTGGAAAAATACTAATTAAAGGAGTGCTTCTTTCAAGTGCAATATTTCTATTAAAAAAAATAAAAAAAGATTTTATTTTTATCCTATTTAGTTTGGGGAAAAATATTGTCTAAATTACGTCTTATCAGGATTTAAGCACTAATAATAGCATAGAGAAACTGTAGTAACAGTTATAAATTTACTGAAATAATTTGTCAGCTTATGTTTCAATTATTCATTGACATGTTAAAAATGACAAAACATGTATTTCATCATAATACTTCAAAGGGAATTTTACAAGTTTGAATTACTTTGAATACCTATGCTAGGCATTTTGTAAAATATGTTTGAAATACTTTGAACGTTTCTAAATCTTGTAATTTTAGAGTTTTAAATAAATCAACAAATGAGTTTCCAAAAGAAGAAACATTGCTTTATGGAATAAGTGCTCCTGATTATTCAGTAGTCTCTCAACTAACAGTCCTTTACAGTTTTGTGCCATTTTAGAACGATACATTTCATGTCTGTGGTTGCATGCTTTGAACAAGCCAATCAGCATTCTCTTGAGATAAGGTGGGGGAAATATAAATATGTTCTGAGGAGTTGAAGAGTTAGATTCTGCAGAACAATAAAAATAATTCAGTTAGCAGCAGCATGTATTGCATAAGAGTCTGATACAAAGGCATTTTAAAACCACCTTCTTTCTAAAGCAAAATATTTTCATTACAACATTAACCTACTGCATGAACAAATGATATGTGAATGAGCGAGCGGATGAATGAGTATACAATCACAACAAAACCCTCACTGACAATTTTCCTCTGCACTCTGAAATATTGAGCATTTATGTGATGCAGGGATTTTGTATGTTTAGTATGGATGTATACACTGTATATAAAAAATCTGTTCTAACTGCAGCACTGTATGTTTGATTGTGGGGTCAGATGTGAACTTCTACCACTATAGCATGCATCTCAGTTTAAAAAAAGACATCAGTCACATGCACAGTGCAGTCCATCAAACTGACATTATCTGTGTGTTGTGCCCACTTGATGTTTGCCCTACCAATAGACTTCAAACTGGTTTCACCACTTGAGATGGCCTGGTCATCTCTGGGTAGTCCCTTTGCATGGTTTGAGCAGATCTTCACATCGACTGATGGCCTATTAGAGCTGCATGAGTGACTTGAAGTTGTCTGGGCTGTTCTTGCAGAATGATAGTCATTTTAAGCAGCATGACAAAAACTGCTTTCTTCATAAATATTTAAGAACAATTAGATCAAAATCCTGCTCGTCTTGCAGCCTGCAAGAGAAACACAAGAAGTAGCATGAGTTTCATTTAAAGACTATTCAAATCAGAAAAAAGTTCTGAAAGTAAAGATTTGAGTGTTATTTAGCACGCTATTTTAAGGACTTCTATGCTACTGTATATGTATTTCTCTATTCTACATCTACTGGTATGTAGCATGCAAGTCTTTGTAGTTTACTGGTCATTTAGTTGCCAATTTTTACATCACATTAAAGTAAGTGGTCATACTCAGCTGGAGTCGCTCAGTGAATTTGTAGGCTGAAGTTAATGGCTTTTAAGTTTTATTGTGGTGTTCTGATATGTGCTTTGATTTAATCCTGTGATTAAGAAAATGTGGGAGAAAGTAGACATGTTCCCAAACTTTTATTTAAAACAAAATATTTTATCACATGATGCCTATCATGTGACAAAATAATTTGTTTTAAACCAAAACAGTGTATTAACAATTGTTAAAAGAAATCTTGTATACCTAAACATTTTTCAGTTTATTACTTAACTGGTTTTACAGTTACCGTACTTTTTGGCATACCCTTCTCGCAGCAGGGAGTTCAGTTGTTTCCTGCTTTGTTTAGAAGTGAAAGTACTCCTTCAGTGATTGGTTAAATATTCTTTAAGACCTACTCTGTGCCAATGTTTCATGGTTATCTTTTGGTTTTAAGCAGAATGGGGAAATTACAGGATCTTGTTAATGTTTTCTAACCAGGAAACGGTTGATCTTTCCCTTTAAAGTCAACAAATAGCTTCCCATGTTACTATGTTAATAAGGTCAGTTGTGAAAAGCTATAGATCCAAAATGGCTATGATCTGTGTATGCTGTATGTACAGTACTGTGAAAAAAGTTTAGATAGGTTTGAAAAAAAAATGCTGGAAAATAAGAAGGCTTTTACAAATATAAAGTTTTATTTCATTTTTATCAATATTCAAATTTCCAAGTAAATAAACCAAAAAAAAAAAAAAAAGATCAATTCAACTTTTGCTGTGATCACGGTTTTCCTTCTAACATCATCATCGCCTTTAGGTGCACTTGTGCATTCATGGATTATGTAGGATTGTAAACTCTGATATCTAATTAACAGATTATACTAACCATGTCTAACAAGATTGAGTCAGGTCCTCTGGATGGCTTATTTTTTGTTGAAAAGTTTTGTCTTTTATTCAAAAGACTTCTTCAGTCTGAGAAGCTGCAAGCAAAGGTTGTTCTTCAGCAGAAGAGAATCCATCCAGAGGACCTGACTCGACCTTGTTAGATTTATCTACCTGGATTACTGAGCATCTTTCAGGACATACTGTACTAACAGGTGTTAATGCTCATTATTTTTGTGTGTAGGCCGAGACACAGGCAATACATTAAACCAAAAGGTTGGAGGGTCAAAACTGAGTGAGAAACAAACTGCTGAAAGGTCAGGTAAAAGACAGTTTCATGTTATATGGCGCACACTCTTTAAAGACTTAAGACAGCAAAAATGAGCAACATTTCTAAGCATACTGGGTTTCAAGATGTGCTATTCAGGCTGTTTTTTATGGAGCAAAAACAAACAGGCAAAATGAAGGACTGTAGACACAATGGTCAGCCAGTAATATTTAGGTGTGGTAAATGAACCTTGTATCTGCAAAAAGGTGGAGCAGAGCCATCAGCTCAGAATCAGCAGAAGCCTGCAGGACCCAGGTACAACCATCTACTGTCCTTTGAGGCATTTGTCATGAATCTTCATGAAATCATTTTAATTTAAAAAGCTAGACTTTGTACACAAACATGAAAACTTTAGTGCTGAAAAATAGCATCAGGTGTTTAATAAAAAATTAAATGTTGTTGCAGAAAGAAGGCCGTTTGTTTTTACCAAAAAGTTAAAGAACAGTACAGTGAGTGTCTACAGAAAATTACATGAAGAGGTTACAATATCTAAGCCAGCTGCATCCACAGAAGACCTGTGGTTAGTTCTCCGATATGTTTGGAACAGACTAGCTGCAATTTTTTAACTGAAGTGAATTAAATTTAAATAAAATTTTTGTTTCAAAGTAAAGGGATATCATACCAAAATATTGATTTATTTTCATTTATTTTGAATTGTTAACTATTAACAACAGAATTCAAGCCATCAGAATCAAATCTGTCTAAAACATTTGCACAGTACTGTGTGTATTTCACAAGTCATTTGTTTGTAAACAACAGGCACCCTACACTGTGGCCTACACTGACGTGCTGACTGCTTGCCCAATAATTTAATTTTGCTATTTGGAGAATAAGCTGCATTAAAAACACACTTTCTGTTAGTTATTTAGTCTTTTATTGAATCTTAAAGTTGTAAGTTTCATCAGGGAAATGAAAAATATTATCAGATGTGTGAGACCATTTCTAATTACCGGTAACCTACATTTTTTTAAACATACCTTTGATGATGTAACAATTTAGCTCATAGTCAAGATTTTGGAAATGTAAAACAAGATGCAGTTTTTTTTTTTATCAAATCATTCAGTAAAAGACTAAATGACAAAGATGGATATATTTTGCAGTATAATTATTAACTTGCTTTTTCAGTGTCTGGCAAAACCAACAGTCTTCTTGGTTTTGTGATGAATAAGCTGTTTGATCAGCTAACAGGGCTCACTGTAAGCATCTTGTGTTCTTCAGATGGAAGGGGGTGAGGGTTCAGTCGGCCCAGAATATGACCCTGTTAAAGCCCAGCGGAGCCCAGGGGAGGACAATTGGCACCTGCTAGCTGCTTTTCCTTCCCCTGCTGCCCCTGACCAAGAACCATGCTCCCTTAGGTAGTACCATACATGTACTGTAAACCTCTCCCATTGCCCCCATGTGCTATCATCTTCCTGGTTTTCCCTTGGTTTTGAAGGACCAGCCAATCCTGTGCACCCTCCCATAGCTGCAGCAATCTGCACAAGCCGTGTTGTATGTTCCAGTCATTATCCCATGGCTGTATATTGCAGTTGCTACCCTACAGCACTTTCCTCCCATTATATTTAAAGTATTACACCTGTACATGTTTTGGTCTAGATCACTGTGTATGAATGAGCCTATCCTATCCCATTTAGTCCTGATCATCCTTCCCTACCCTTCTATGGATAACCACATGCAGATATGACTTGACATTGTTCTCCCTATGCCCCACCATGATTGTCTGATTTTTTTTTTTTTCCTAACCTGATCTCAACTCATCATTGTGTTTGATCAGGTCAGGCTCAGACTTGAGAGAATGCTGTTGGCATGCTGGCTACATTGTCTTTGCCACATCTTCATTCAAAAATTTGCAAATGTCACATTTGGTTGTATGTCTGTGTTGTGTTTTTTTTTTTTTTTTTTTAAAGAAACCTAATATCCCTTTAAAATTTCAATTTTATGTGTTATATCCTATTTTTGTCTTGTTTTGTATGTAGTCTAATTTCTGTTTACCATTTTTAAAAAAATCATCAAACATTAGACCAGTAAAACTACTGTTGTAACATTACAAAATGATGTGTGGTGTTGAACTCTGACTAAATTAAGAAGATGGTGTCACATATATAACTGTCACTGAGTTTGTTTTATGGCAGCACCTTTAATTTTACCAGACAGCAGTTAATTACATGAATTGGTCTGGCCTTACAGTGTGTATAATCTGGCTGCTGCTCCCGAATGGAAAAAATAACACAAATGCAAAGAGTTACCGGTAGTCAACAAAAGCACAGTTTAACATGGTGTGTTCAGCTGATTATTTTAGTGTTTCTGATTTACAAGCCCTGCAAAGACGGATTTCTTCTTGACTAGCTGATGCAGAGGCAGTCTGGCTTGAGCTTGCTCAGTTTGATCACAAGAACATTAAGATATTTTACACAAACACAAGGATGCATTAATATTCAGTGAAGCAGCTGCTGTTGGCTTTCACTTCCAATGAATACACAAGTAACTCTTGTTACAGTAATGCAATACATAATTTTTTTCTGCAACTAAAGCAATAAGTTACAAGAAATGCAAGTCATGCTGTTTCGTTTGTCAGGCAGCACTGCTAGAATAAGTCAGATTTGGTCCGATTAGCTTGTTTTGCCGTGGCCAACCAAGAAGCCGAAGTTTGGTTTCATGCCAGCAATGTCTCAAATTTCTGCTGCAGTGAAACTTGGGCCACATCACAGTGGTCACAAATCCAGCACAAATGAGATCATTTTATACTATACTAGAATGAACAACACTGAACTTAATTGGAAATAATTGTTTACTTCATTAGTTTAAGAATTTGGACATTACAAAGTCATAACTTTACTTACAATAGCACACGTGTAGTCTAAGAGTTATATTTTTTTTCTGTACACCTGAGTAGTTTTTATTTTAAAATAATTACAAAATGTTTTGGACAATGGATTCTTATGTATTTCTGTGATGGTTAAGTCATTTGGTGCCCTTTATTGTTTGACAGTAAAACAGGAGTTTACACATTGATCTCTACATAACAATAATATATATATATTTGTTTGGTTGTTTTTTTGTTTGTTTGTTTTGTTTTACTTTGTCTTCTGTCCCTCACATAATGTATTTTAGCCACCGACACAGATCGGAAGAGCAAAGGGGTTCCAGATGTTGGGCATCATCTTTGTTCAAGTTAATTTACTGAAGCATCACTGGCTAACTTCTAAACCTGATTAGTCAAAAGGTTTTACAAACGATGTTATGTACAATATGTGCAAAGAATGGATTCTGTAAAGTAGAAGAAGAAAGAAACTTTACTATGCTGCTGCCTGTGAATGTGATTCAATTAATTCTCAAGAATGTTGATTAGATGTTAAGCGATATCGTAAAAATGCAAAAAGACGTAAACTGGGTTTAAGGCCTGGTAACTGAATGAAAGCTCGTCTTGGACATCTAGTCCAAATAAGTTGATATCACAAGTTTACGGTAATTGTGGGATAAAAAAAAAATCCCTATTGGATAGCTTAGAATAAAAATGTGTTAATATTACATGTATGAAATGCAAGGAGACCAGCTCATATGATGGAGTAATACTGTAACAGACACTTCAGTATTTTGCTATTTTTGTTTAGATCTGTTGTTTATTTTACTTGGGAAAATGTTAGGATTTTTTTTTTATTCATTTTTTTTTGTGTGTAGCATGTTTGTGGTTTCCCCATAATTTATTGTTACTGAAACAGCATGCAATATGTCATCCTCCACTCACCCTGAATATCCAGTCAGTAAAACAATTGGTTTAATTTACAGCATCTTATTTTCTTCTCCCATCTTTTTCTGCTTACTACTTTAACTTCTTTCCTATTCTTTCTTCCTTTTTTGTGATTTCATACTCCCAACTTCTCACTCTTTCTTAATTTCCCCCCAACTCTTGCACTATCTTTTCCCTACTCTAGTCTCTATCAGCCCCCCAGGCGCAGGCCCTCAGCTGTGTGGAATCCCTGTGCTGCTACCAGCACGGGCAAAGCGGCTGTTCACGTCTGGCCCACCTCCTGGAGCAAATGACTGGACAATGCAAGGCCAGCATTAACAATTGCCACGCATCCAGCCGCAGCAACAGGTGGGGAGGACGACAACAACAAACAATGAATATGAATTCTGATGAGCCCGTACCACCTCTTGGTGTTAAAAGTATGGACAGCAGTTCTGTCTGAGCCCGTGATTTTATTGCAACTTTACTGTAAGTTATTTCTTGTTCAGGTTTATAGCAGTTTGAACATGAAGTATTGAGGAAGCTGAGTTGCAGAGGGTGGTTGAGGCTGGTTTTAGAGTGCAGATTCACATCCAGAAGAGCTGATGGTTGAAGATGTGTGGATCAAGCCATTATGGGCTGCACTCTTATGAGCATTGGCTTTCCATTGCAGTTGTAGAAGGAATAATTTGACAGAGTGGTTTGTTAAATGTTACACATACAGAAGTGTGTGTTCAAAAATGCATTGAAACCAAAATCTTTGAGGCCAACAAACTAACAAATTGTGCTGGTGGTGCCGTTGTGGTTAGAAAATGTGGATTCTTGGCAGCCTAATTTGAGAGGATTTGGTTGAAGGAATTTTTAATGAGGTCTTTTCAAAGCTTGGTGTCTAATGTATGTGCGCCCAATGCTATACAATGTCTTGTCTGTAAAACTCGTACATACTGCAGTGTATTAGCTCATGTCTGTCTTCATCACTTCTATGATGTGTTGTTCTGTCTGTCCTGATTGTCTTCTCGATTATTCTTTCATAAGATGAAACTTTCGTGTCCAAATGGGTAGTCCAGTAAGGGTAAGCCGGTGTTGTAGGTAATTCATAATCCACTGAGAAATATGACACCAGCATTACAATAAATTGACTTGTTGATTTTAGATCAACTCTAAATTTGGTTGCAGATCCTCTTGTCCAGTAGAAGGTAATTCTACCTGCGATGAGTTCAGCTGGTTGAATTGTAAGTGAAATCAAAATGTGTAATCAACGGATACACTAAGTATTATACAGGAAGTGGAAGTTGGGCTTAAAATTGATAGTCCGTCATTTGCACAAAAAGATGTTCAGTTTGTGATAAAAGATTGTAAAACTTTCTTTTGTCAGAATTATATTTTTATTTTTTTTGCCTGGTGAAGCTTTTAGAGACTGCAAGCTGAGAACACAGTTTGCAGGTCTGCCCAGTCTGCACTTTCTATTATTGTGTCTTTACATGAATCCTGGTGACTCTATGGAAGTCATTGATTAATTGACCTGATCAGCCTTTTCTGCTGAGCAATCACTACCTCTCAAAACATCTTGGGACGTTCAAAATTGATTAGACCAGTAATGAAGATATAGCATTTGTTCTTTGTTGGCATGCATGTTTGTGAAAGGTTACAGTATGCCAGTAAAAATAGAGATTCAGTCTTCATGACCTCAGATTAACCCCCAAGGACCACTCACCACTGCATTATGTAGTCGGGCAGAGGACGGTCACATACGGAAAATAGTGTTTTGTGATTGCTTGGCTGCAATGACCAGTCTCTGATTGATTTTACCATCTTAGTTTCTATTGAAAATGGTTAGAATTAATGTATCCATTTTAGATAAAATTGGATTCTGTGCTTTAGTAATGTTCATTTTCATTATTTTTCAAATTGACCTGTGATTTTGGCCATCAAAATGACCAGCAGTGTCAATTTGTTGAAAACAAGTAATATTTTGAGGACGCAATTCCCTCTCGGTGCATGATTCACTTTAGATAAATGACTTCCTGTGAAACGATTGATCTGTTTTGTCCCTGGCACATAGCAATCAATTGTATTCCTCTAAGTGAACCAACAACAAATTAATTCCCTCCCATAAGGTTAAGAAAAGCCAGTAAAAGTATGGTAACTTAAATTGCAAAGGTGAGATTTTTATTGTACTTGGATCAAATCGAACTGGGCTGAATCTGCAGTTGTAATTTTATTCTTCCTCCGCAGTATCTTTGTACTTTTTTCATGCAATCTGCAAACCAAAATACCTTTTGTCCATTGTCAAACTTGCTTTTTCTTTAGTTTGTGGAAATAAAGCAGTCAACTACTGGGAACTGAACAAGTAGCACCACCCACATTTGGCCTTAATGCTAAGAAACTGCCATAAAGGAAATGGGTATCCGCCCATTCCTGTATTCTATTTGTCATGACTGAATAGAACATATATTAGGCATACTACTTGGATAATATATAATTATTTATTCATTATTTATTGGAAGCCCAGTTATAGCTGGCTTTTTGCCTTTGCTTGTTGTTGCAGTGTTGAATGCCTACTACTGCTCTGTCATAGCTGGAGGACAACAAAGCAGAACATGCATGAGTGTCACAAGATTTAAGATGTTTTTGATAATGGCAACAAACAAGATGTCTGTGTATTTGTTGCATCCATGTAGCTGGGTCTCAGTCCAAGTGTCAAACTTACTTGGACATGTTAACAAAGAGATCAGATGTTAAAATGTTTAAAGCCGCCTGTGAGCTTTGCGTTAACGAAAGAAAATTTAAGGTAGCTGCATTCACAGTATCTTTCCTGGTCACTCTGTTCTGGTTCAGAGGACAAGTGGATCACATCTTCTACCAGTGTAGCTGCTGGAAAGTATACTTTTCCTTCTACTTCCTGTATCTACTAATCTGTTTCTACTAACTCCTAAAGCCTTATATGTGCTTCAGAGAATAGTCTAACATTGGGAGCATTCTTGTTCTTGAACTCTTGATATTCCAGTTTGGTGGAGCTCACCTTTTCTGAAGGTTTGGGTAACGGAAACTTCTCATCCACCACAAGCTACAAAACAAGAATGCTGACTGTCTTGTTGCATGGGGGCTACTGTTGCCATTGGTATTTTGTATGCAGTGTACCTGGTTATATTTGTGCCACTGACACACTTCCTCACCTGTCCTGTCCTTATCCTTCAGTGTCTGAAATATGCATAATGTTGTTCTGTCTTCCAGATGAATTGTCCATGTGCTGTCAATGTCCCCTGTGAGCTTGACCTAATCAGAAAGTCTAATTTTTCTGTTCTTGGTCCATGCACCCAGACATGTTTTGAGTTCTAGCATCTTTTTAAATATTCTTAACCTAAAAAGTAAAGATGACTTTAGAGTACATACGTTTTAGCATTTCCATCAACCTGATGGGCAAGTGAGTTGTGTAACACGTATGAGTGCCTCCAGTCAAATCACCATTTGAGTCATGAACCTATTTAAAGTTCCTGGGTGGCCTTGTTCTTCTGTTTACCAGGTCTTAAAACGGTTGTCTTTATTTTTTAGAGCAGTTTTAATTTAAAGCTCATTAGAACAATTGAGAACAGAGAAACTGACATTTAGAAATTTAAAAGAAGTGGAGGGAGTGTTGCAGAAATTACTTATTTAACAAGATTCTGGTTAGACAGCTTTTCATATTTTTAATGTTTGTAAAGTTCAGCATTTAAAAGCCTGCCTCACCATTTCTATCACATCTGAAGTCATGTGAAAATCAAGTGTTTCAGTCAGAATGGAGCAGCAGCTTGAACTGAAGGGTTGGTTATCCATGGTTTTTTAGTTTACCCTGCTTTTGCTGAAATCTCTCTTTGTTTTTATCTTTGTGTGTTGTTACAGTGGAAATTAGTTTGTGTTATTTTAAAAGGTAGCATGACTTTTGTGGAACTCATCGTTTTGTCTAGCTCGAACACTGGTCATTCAGTTTGAAAACTGTGGCCTTTGTGTGAACAAAATAGTTCAATGTCTGTTTTAGATCATTCCAAAAGTGATCCAGCTTGATAAGCTAATATTGGAAAGACCGTGCCTTTGTCATTTTACTATAGTCATAAATGTGCTAGAACATGGATCCGACGCTAACTAACCTTTAAGATGTTTAATTCATCAGCAAGAAAACCAAGTGCTGGTTGCTATTTTGGAGTGAAGAATGTATCGGAAGCTTGTTATTTATAATTTGATTTCATTTAATTTATATCCATGTGTTGAGTAACCAAGTCTTATCATCTCCTCAACAGATAAGTTAGAAACAGGTTTAGAGAAGACGGTGGGTTTTAAACTTTCAAATCTATTTCATAGATGCATATATAGTTGTCCATGCAATAATAAAATACAAGTTTGCTTAATTCAGACATACTTTCCACAGTGATGAGGAACAGAACAGTGTGTCAAGAGTTTAGTCATTTTGTATCTTGATATGAATATTTTAGCCAACACATTGGTTGTGCAAAATGTCCTGGAAGGTGATGAGAACAAATTAGTTTTTTTTTTTTTTTAGTTAAAGCTTGTTGAGCAGATAGTGTGATCATAAGTTATTTACATGCATCTGACAAGGATTATATTGCTCTGTATGGAGTATTGATGTTATTGTCTATTCGTTTTGATAGTGTTATTTAAACACCAAAGATGACAGATACATTTCACTGAGGTCAGATAATTTAGAGAATGAAGTGAAATGAACAGAAAGTGGGTTAAAAATGACAGTATTCATGTGTAAGTAACGAGGAGAGACTTGTGGTACTCTTCACTAACTCATCACACCCATTACTAACTCTTTTTTCATCTATTATTTCATCGTCTCTGCTTCCTCTTGCTTGATTAATTGTGATCACAACATTTTTGATAGCAACTCAGCCTTATTGTTACCCAGTGCCTTTCTCTTTCACACACATGCACAAACATACAGTCGTCAATCTCCTAACCCTTCGTCACTGCTATTTTTAGGTCTTGGAACGATACAGAGAACTTCTACTCAAACGATCGCAGCATCCTGACGCTGTCGCCTATCGAGGCCAACCTCTGCTGACTCCCTTGGCCATGGACTTAAACACACATCTGGGAGTGGGCATGCTACCACTCAGTTACAAATTATAGTTACACTCCTGTCCCCCACCACCATTTTATTAGACTGTTTCAGTTCAAACTTAATGCATCATCTTTTAGATGTGGTAATGATTGGGATAAGGAGCTATGGGATTCAGCTCAGTGCTGCAGCCTTCTTTATCACTTCTTTAGTGTGCCTGATTACATCATTTTGTTTAAAAAGGCCAAGAAGAAAATCAGATTCTGGATTGCAGCATTTTATGTTCAAAGATGCAATCAGTACATGAGCAGGAAATGTCAGATTCCACGTCTGCTAGTCCTGTAAAACAATCTGCAAACTCATTTTTTAAAGTTGGCAATAGTTCTATCTGTGTTCACTCATAAAGCTATTTATTTTTCTATAGGTCAGCTGCCAAACTTTGTTTTTTCATTTGGTAGGAAATGGACCTAAGTAGAATTCTCAGATTTTTCTCTATTTTTCTTACAAATGTTTGTTAAAGTCAGTCATCAGTCCTGTTAAACATATTGGACTGTAATGTGAACCAGTTGAAATGGTTTGACCAAACAAAAATAAAATTACATCACTTATGTAGCCCCTTGAAGCTCAAAAGTGGGACAACAATTTGAAAACATCTCGGAGGCATCAGCCATCGGTTAAAGCTAAACATCCAGTTGCTTCCAGTGCAGCCATCTGCTCCACAGCTGCACTTATTTCTCATTCACATGGGAAAAAAATGGACTTCTTACAGTCCTGTAGCATCCAGAAGTTCTGCTGAGACCCACAACACGCTGAGCTGTACCTGGAACTCTATGATGGTACCAAAGACCAAAGGATAAAGGATAAAATTTAAGTGTTTATATTGTGCCTGATTGTACAGAAGCTAATATTGTTAAGACTTATTTGTTTGTGCTGCTTTCTCGTCGTCTTGTTCAGGCTTCTGTCTCCCCAGTGCAGAGCTCTGAAAGAGGCCAGACATTTAAAAAGCCATACATTTTAAAGAGGTTATATTATTGATAAATATTAATAGTGACGGTACTGCAGGTAGAAGTTGTTTGAGTCTGTTGTTTTGTATTTGTTCCCTGTAAATGCCTTTTTTCTATCAGCCTCATGACCGAAAGCCTCTCAGCATTACAGACCTTTTGTGGCCAAGGATTATTTCAAGTAACAAGGCAGTTATATTTTATATTGATATTATAAGATCTAAAAAAAAATCTGTTCACTAAAAGCTTTTGCAAACTATTCAGTGAGGTAAACATTTGGACAGAGATGTCTTTAATGTTGAGAAGCTTTTGTTAAATCCTGGCTCGTGTTTTTAGATCCAGACAGCAGAATGTTCAGAAGATAAACATTATCTACCTTTAGTGAAGAGGAAAAGCAGAGCGTTTGCACAAGTCTCATATCAAAATCGCACTTCCTTTGCTGTCATTTCCTTTATATTATCATCTGTCATTGAAATCATTCGTCATGTTTTTGCTGTTGCATTTTTTGCAGCGTGTGTTTCCTGCTGTCGATGTGTGTGTTGAAGTTTTTCTGTTGGTTAAAGCAGCTCTGTGGCCACGTGCAGCCTAAAGGTCACATCAGAGTTATGAACACTTTGAGAGAAGAATCCAGAACATTACAGATAAATGTATATTTTCACCAAGACAACCGTTTTAAACTTGACATATGCAGATATGAAGTTATGGGATGCATGTACCTGTTGCAAGATTAAAGATTTTCCACTGCAGCTCAAGACTGAATCAGTTATATTTTTACATGGAAGTCTGAATATTTTAAAGTACACTTTGTTTAAACAGGTGCAACTTACTGTGAAAGTTTATATTTATTATTATATTTGTTTAAATATCTTAACACAAGGTTACAAATCTTAAAATATGTTTCTACTTGGTTCTCATTTTTGTGGGAAGACGGTTGTATGAAATATTCTAGTCATTTTTGTGATTATCGTGTTTATTTTGAGGATTGAACTAAATTTGAATCAAACTGGGAGCATGGCCTTGAAGAGGTCAGCTGTTGTTGAGTTGCATCCTGGGTAATGTAGGAACCAGTCTTTGTGAAACAGAAGACCTGTAAATGGATCAATTTGATTAGTTAAGGTACAATTATGAAAATCTGACTTCTTGGTGTATAAGGAGTAAATCACACAAGGATTAAAGCTACTATATTTTATGGGTGAGAATGGAATTGCTTTTAGATAAAAATAAGACAAAAAAATTGAATATATTGAAAGTGCAGCAACGTAAGGGTCAAATGACTTGTTCATTCACGGCACATCATCCAGATGTTGAGACCACAAGTCTGAGCACTGTTTTTTTTTTTTTTTTTTTTACAAAGAAAAAACATTTTTCAACAGGGTCATTAATTTTTGATGTTACAAATATTCAAGGAAACAGATGGAAGTTTTCGAATGTCTCTTAAAAATTAAAACGGTGATATTGAATTTTAAGATGGTTGTGATATTTCAGACACACTGACATCTAGTTTTTAGTTGGTGTTTGCAGTTTAAAATCAGGACCTATTGGCTTTCACCACATTGATTAAATTTTTATATGCATGGTAAATTAAGAAATCTTTAATATACACCAGTTAATGCAACAAACTAATATAATTAACACTAAACTTTAAAAACTACTGGAACCTACAGTTTCCATCTTGCAGCTCAGATGCATCTTATTAGATCATGTCTTTCCTTTAAATCCTTTAGTTAATTTTTTTTTTTTTTTTTGCATATACAACTTAAAACAATACCTAAATCAAAGACTTTTTATTTTTTATTTTATTTTTTTACCTGTGCACAAACCCACTGTTACAGCTTCAACAGTTGTCTAAGTTTAAGAAGAATCTAAATGGCATCTATTCAATATGAAGAAAAGTAAGCAATTAATGTTTTAAGAGTCAAACATGAACTTGTTGTTTCTTAAACCTACAAGAATTGTGCCGCTCCATTTTACACTGATAATGATTTTTTTCATTTTTTGTGTTCTCGGTAGTTAAGAACAGTGGTCTTCTTCTAAGGTTTGAGTCCAGCTTGTGTCAGGAGAGCCATCCTGCATGAAACAAATGTTCTCGCAGTGGTGACCCCACAGAAGGGAGCATCCGAAAGAAAAACTACTTTGTTGGTACTGTACTGTATTTTAATCACAGAAACACTTGGTGTCTGTTACGAGTCACTCAAAATAATGTCACTAAACATATCCAGAATTGAACGGTCTCTGTGTTTGAGTATTTCAGGTCATTAGTGCTGTGACCTCTGAGTTTCTGCATGACAACTGGAGCAGATGAAGAGTCTTTCCTGACTGAAGGCCCAGACAGCCATGCAGAAACTCCTGCAGGGTCAGTGCACATCTGATGCCCCCTTGTGGTTCATGGACCATTTTATTTAAAAATAAGGTTTCCAGTGTTGATTCTTTTATCTGATCACTTGGGTCTTCAGTTTTACTCATTCTAATGTCTAAATCCTATTCTAATCCTAATTCTGACTAAACAGTCAGAATACATGTTGGCACCAAAAACTCTTTCACATTAATCAACTGAAAACGGGTGTGAAACCCAGAGCACTGACGTCATCTGAGCAGCAGCTGGGTTCAAATAAAGGGCCTCTGGGGTCCTTTTAAAAAAAATCTGATATTTCAGCCACATAATTTAGATTTTGACTTAATATTTCATCACGTCTCAACCCCTTATAATCATGTTATCCATCAGAAGAACCATCTGAATTTAATTGGATACCTTGTTAAAAGACGTTCACTCACATCTGCTGCTAAATCTGTCCCCGCAGCAGAGGTACAGTCTTCATATCAAAAGATCATACATGTCCAAATGCTAGCTGAAACAAAAATAATAATAATAATCTGCCCTTCATTTGTCCAAATACCAATCACTGACCCAACCTTCTGTTTGTAGCGATAACCCAATAAAGTCAAAGCTTTATTTTGAAAACCTATTTTGTCAGTAAACAAATGAAGCCTAATTAAATGAAAGTTTCCTGATCGAATCAACTGAACAGTGAGAGTCAAACTTAAAATGTCAACCTATGAGTTCTGTGCAGCGTGACGTCCTGTCATTCATCTCCCTGAGACACGAGGTGACAGAATGTGTCACAGCTTTGTCCATGTTCCTTCTCCCATCTGTAAAACATGCTGCACCACAAAGACCTCTTTCATCGCCCGTCTGAGATAAACGTCTTCCTCCTCCGGTCTGTAAATCTGTCTTATAACTAAAGATCCTATTTACTAAATAAATACATTTTTACAAGAATGCTGTTTGGGTTTTTTATTTAACTCAGAACGTGGAAGTTAAACATTCACAGATGTTCCAGCTTGAGTATTTATGTAAAGCAGGTTTGAAACAATAATGTAATGCACCTTAAATAGATTAGTTTAAAGCAGCAGATTTGGCAGACGGAATCAGAAATGAAGGTTAATCGACTTTGTCGTCGTTTAATCATATTCAGAAGTTTGTGGCGCCTAAGATTATTTTGTTTTTTGCAGTGTTCAAAGGTAAAGAACAAATGGCAGCATGTGTTAAACTGGTTAAAAACTGTTCAGTGTTTTTTGGTTGTAAATATATAAAACGCTAATTAAACTTGCAAAAATAAATAAAATCGTAAGTAGTGTGATGAACAAGATCTTAAGATTTCATCTAAATTTATATTAAATCATGCTATTAGTAAGAACTGATGTGAGAATCAGGGGAATACAGATGTAATATTAAAAATCAAAGCAAAGCATGAAATGTGGACACTTAAACCCAATTTTACTCAACTTTGAGCAAACTACATTTTCTGTCAGACAATGTTACCTTGGCTTGAAATATTATTTCCACACAAAATGATCAAAGTAACACAGCTCCGAGTCGTTCGTACTGAAACGCCACAAAATACAAAGTTTGATGTAATTTGTCGCCGTCGTCGTTGAGCAGATCAATAACGAACGTCACCTTGTTTATAAAACTTTAATTCTTACTTTTTTTTAAACCTGTGAGCTGAGCAGGACACTTGTGTAAAACAAGCCACAGACGGATCACTGCAGAGCCACGCACCGTCTTCACTTATTTTAATTCATAAAGCCTGATAACAGATTTGTGACTAAATGGTGTTAAGGAGTTGATCGATTTAAAACGAACCACACAACTTAAATGTGAACACGTCAGATCTGACACGGCTGGACGTAGAGTAAAACAATTCATGACTAAATTTAACAAGTCATTTTTTTATCATCGACAAACGGTCCAGGAAGTGAACACAGTTCAGTCTGTAACAGCGCTCTGAGGAGAGTGATCTGATGCAGCTGCTCACATGTGACTCACATGTGAATCACATGTCGTCTGTGTGATAATCATTTGTTGGCGGATTTAAACAGAAGCAAACGTCTGTTCACTCAGATCCCTCCGAGGCGGACTTTTCTTCCAGGATTATTTTGGAGGACAAATCTGATCACTAAACAACTGTGCATAAAAAATATCAAGGCTGACGACTGTCGAGTGCATCTGTAATATGATATAATATATAATTTCTGAGTTTGGTGTCAGTCTGGATAGAAAGAATGGACTGAAAAATCTTGGTTTAAACTCTTCAAAATAATTTTTTTCATCACCGAAATAACTTAGAATTACAAAAACAACTGCGTTACTTTCAGTTCAGTAACAAATAATTTAAAGTGCTTGCAAAACGAGATAAATAGATGTAGCTACTCCCAGCGTTGCACCAGTGAGGCAAATTTGACTGAAAACATTGTTTCATGTCTTTATTACTAAATATGCTTTACATTTTATTAAATCATTCTTTATTGTTCCACCTAAAACTGTATCTTTATCCTTTGCGCACTAAGGAGATGAAAAAGTTTAGATAGAAACAGAAAACTTTAAATTGACGTTTTGGCCTCTCCCATCACATCTCGTGTTTTGCTGAAGGGAACAACGGCAGGGACTGGGAGTGAATCGAGACGTTAAACAGCCTCCGCCACCGATGAAAACCTACAGAGGAAGAACAGCACGACTCGCTGCAGTCAATAATGAAAGACAAACAAGTCGTGGTTTCAAATTGACATAATTTATCACTCGTGTAATAACTCAGAAAATATTTGTATTTATTAAAATGTATCATTAAATTCATCAGTTTCTATATGAGACTATCTGCTCCTCAACTCTGTAAAATTTCACATTAATTTATTAGTTTTTCATCGTTTAAAGTTAATTTAGTTACCAGTCGTGATCACATCTGATCCAGACTGACCCAAACACATTTCAACACATGAGCCAAAACACTCGCAGCTTTCCATCCTCCTCCTCCTCCTCCTCCTCCTCCAGCTCCCCCGGTGCATTTGTTTGATTGTGGGTGAATCTTTTACTGGCTGCCCCCTTCCTCCACTTCCTCCACCTCCTCCAGTTCAACCAAAGCTGCGTGACGATTGGCCTGAGAGCCCTCGCTGAAGAAAACCTTCTTTATGACGCCCGACTTGGGCGCCCGGATCGTGTGCTGCAAAAACGAAAATCAGCGTCATTACACACTCGGAGTGAGAGGTGAGTGTTAGAGTGAGACTTCACCTCCATCTTCATGGCAATCATGACCATCAGCGGGTCTCCTACAGTCACTTTATCTCCAGCCTTCACCAGCACCTGAACACAAACAGCAGCTGCTTTAATTCAAGAATAAAAACTAAAACATTGAGGTCAATAATAAGAATGTGCAAGTTACAATCTCATTTTTTAATTTGCAACTGAATCACATTAAAACGTCATTTCAGTTTGTTGACGCAGGCGTTGCAGCTGAGCTCAGTAAACTCATGACATTAGCTGCCAGTCTAATGAAGGTAAAGAATATTTAGGGCAATGACTGTTTCCGTAAGTCGATTTAATATTTGGCAACAATAAATTAACACTTTCTAAGAGCCAGATTGGAAAAGAGTTCAAGTATCTGTCTTTAAGGATTGCTGGTAAAGTCATTAACATTGTCTCATCAATAAGTTAATTAGAAACACGGCTGCAGAAGGTTCCTGCAATTGAACACCCTGTAAATATTTCAAAAGGTGGAGAATCTAACGATTAATTAACTCCTGAGAGACAGAAGCCATCAGAACCGTTTCTCCTCCTCTTCTGAACTTCTTGGCGATTTCAGCCAACATCTGTAGTTGTCTGGAAAGTAGCAACAGATAGGGAAGTTCTGTCTAATCTAATCTAATCTACGAACAGAGCTGCATAATATTAGGAAAACTTGCAATGTTATTGGTTAATATTACAAATACTATACCAGTTGTGAAAAAGCCACAGTTTGCTCACACCTTGTGTCCATCTGACCTTCACCCAGGACAGGTTTGTGAGCCAGCACTTGGCGGACAAATTCAAAAAGCTCCCCATTTCCCCGTCTTTCTCAAAATAAATATTTAATCTCCAAAATCAGACGACAAAACTAACAATGTAAAACAAAGGAATGAGCTCCTCACCCTTAAAGAAAATACTTCAGATTTATTTTAGTAGTTGGTTTCTGTGGAGCTGCTAGGAATAGTCTGCGTCTTACCTGCAGTAGATGGCAGTCAGAGCGACTGTTTAAAGAAGTCAACATGAAAGAGTTAAGCTAACAGCTTCTAAAAAGAGGGGCCTTTAAGAACTAATTTATGCCATTTAAAACAACTCAAACCTTAAAAAAAGTACAGCATACACATTAAGCAGTTTATTTAATTTTAAAAAGTTCAAGACAAAAAACAACTGGATTTTATAAAGTTCAAGACAAAAAACAACTGGACTTTATTTGTAACAGGAGACGTTTCGCTTCTCATCCGAGAAGCTTTCTCAATTCAAAGAGCAGAGAGTGAGGGGTTCGAGTTATAAAGCTGAGGTGAGATACATGCTGTTTATTTAAACTTTACAACATAGTACCTTTTATCAGACACCTACATGCACTGAGTATATGTAACATGGCCTTTTGCAACAGGATGTTGCTCAGAATGCATCAACAAATGCAGTCCAACACAAGCTGCTCCTCAGTGTCAAGAACCAGCTGAGACCAGGTCGCATGGAGCTGCAGCTAAAATAAACGACTCGCGTGAACCTTTATAAGATTGTGGGGTGGGAGGGTAAATTGTTGTAGATAAGTGAAATTAAACCAAATCAACAGACAGGCCTTCTGGTCCAGCTCTCTCTTCACCAAAACAATTATCAGTTGAAATCATTTTTAGCTTTTTTTTTTTTTTTAATTCTCTTAAAACTGAGCATAACTGCCTAATCTGATCAGAGATGTGGAATGAATCGCCTCATTTAGTCAGAATGGGGAACACCTTTAGACCAGCTTTGGGAATAAAAAAATAAAACCCATTAAATCATCTTCACCTTCTCGATGGTTCCAGTCATGGGGGCCACAGCTCCCCCCTGAGCTCCTGTCCCACTCACACCAGCCAGATACTTTGGTACTGGAACAGACACCTGGTGACTCCCCTCCTGCAGAACAGATGTTCAGTCAGCAGCTGACGGCACATTTAAAAAGGTTTCAAACAGACTTTTAGGATCCCTGATCTGTAAGGAACATGTCTGGGCCAAATATACTATGTACTTTAAAAAAAAACAATATATAAGCTTTTTTTGTTTGTTTGTTTTGAGCAGAAACCTACGAGGGAAAACAGATGCACTGTGTTGTCCAGGATCACCAGTTTGGGACGTGACTTCACTCCGTTTATTGAACAGTGCAAGAACGTAGCTCCACCTTCCACCTCCACCTGCCCCGTTACGTGGTAGACCTCCTCACCAACCTGAAACAAGAGCGTTTACACCCAGGCCTATTCAGGTAAAATAGTAAGAGACGAATTTAAACAAAGTAAAATGCAAAAGAACATCACTCTTATGATAGTTTTTATAAACCGAACGGCATTATGTAAACTAATTAGAAAAAAAAGCTATTTTATAAGTCGGCAATTGCTTTAATAAACACTACAGTTCACTTAGTATGTTTTTATTTGATCATTTCAAATTGTCTGGTATAAAACTTTTTATTAGTAAAAGTGTGACTGTGCAGTTAGAGTCAAGAGGTAAGTTGCAAAAAGCATTTATTAAAAATACAAATGATTGGCATTTAGACCTTTAAATTCATTTACTGCTCTCTAATTCTGAACTCTATATAAATATAAAATTTCTGTATTGTACCACTTCCAGTTATTTAATGTGTCTTTTACCATTTTATAAATAATGAAAATCTATAAATAAAAACACACCAGAAAAAACAATTCACTCCTAATAACTGCACTAAAATATAAACATGACAATAAATCAGCAGTCATCATTTGTATCATAATCAGACGTTCAATAAATCCAGTAAACGTTCCGGCTAACCTGCATTCTGTAGTTTCCGTCCGAATCGTACGTGATGACAACATCGACTTCTAAAATAAAATAAAATAGGGGAAATGTTTTCAAAATCTGTTTTGAATCATCACAAACACAAATCAAGAGGTGACGGACATTGTTTTAGTCCTAGAGAGACATTCTGTCCAACGCACTGCAAAAAACCCGTCGGCTTCATTAAATCTCATCAGATCATCAGTATACGTCTACAAATCTGCACAACAGTCAAAACATTGCACTTGTGTAGCTAATTTAATGATGTGCATGTGTGTGTGTATTACTCTCGTCTCCCAGCTGTAAGATCATATTTCTGTTCAACTGGATGTTATTTCTCCAACCACTGCTGGAACCAAATGGACTGAAAGGATCTGAGGGCAAATAAATAAATAAATGAATCAATCACACACATCATGCGCAGTTATTCATCTTTCAGTGGCACTACCCCGACGCCCTGACCTGCGGAGGTCTGTGTGAACTCCTGCGTGTGCTTCCTCTCCTGCAGCACCAGGCCCAGGGCGGCCTGGCAGATCGTTGCCCCGGATGGCGTTCTCGGAGCGGGGAAGAGGTCGGCGTAGTGCTGAGGGATGAAACTGGTACTCACGTTTCCAACCTCAAACTCCGAGTGACCCGAGAGGCTCAGCAGGAAGTCTATGTTAGTGTTGAGACCCACGATCTGAAGACGTGACAGAATAGAGAGGAACGCTGGAGCTACAACAGCATTCTGTAATAAATGTGGAGCATAATAATAAAATAATAAAATAAAATAATAAAACGAGTTTCTTACGTTATACTGTCGTAAACAGTAGCGCAGTTTCTTTAAGGCAGCAGATCGGTCCTCCCCCCACACCACCAGCTTGGCAATCATTGGATCGTAATGGGCAGAAACCTCATCCCCTGTATTTAAACACAGCTGTAACACTTCCTGTTTTATACGTTTCTCTCAGTCTCTTCTTTTACAGTGGTACGGTGTGACGTTGGAAAATGTATAAAAAAAACGAGACTGTCGATCATTTCTTCCCTACCCTCTCTGACCCCAGTCTCTATGCGTGTGTGTTGGTCTGCTGAAGGTGTGGACAGATGCAGCAGAGGACCCGCTCCTGGAAGGAAGTCGTCGTTTGGGTCCTCGGCGTAGATACGAGCCTCAAAAGAGTGGCCCCTTAGGTTGATGTCATCCTGGAGGAGGGGCAGGGGCTCCCCTGCTGCCACCTGGAAGAGATTTTTATTCAAAAATAAACTAAACTTTTAGTATAATTTATGGTTTCCAGAGAGTTTTCAGCTCTCCGTCTCACCCTGAGCTGCCACTCCACCAGGTCGGTTCCAGTGATCATCTCGGTGACGGGATGCTCCACCTGCAGCCTCGTGTTCATCTCCATGAAGTAGAAGTTGTGCTGAGCATCCATTATAAACTCCACAGTACCTGCAGGAATAGATCATAACATTTGTAGTGTGTGTGTGTGTGTGCATGCGTGCGTGCGTGCGTGCATGTGTAATAAGTTGCTGTGGTGGGATGAGTTTAGCTTTGTGTGTCTTCACCTGCTCCAACGTAGCTCACAGCTTTAGCTGCTCTGACAGCTGCCTCTCCAAGTTTCCTCCGAACCTCAGGGCTTATCCCAGGCTGAGAAAGTCCAGGTGGAAATATGAAGGAAGGTAAAGGACAAATATGTTCACAAGTGATCTGTTTCTATAAATCCACATAATTTAGATCTCAGGTGAAGAAGGTGTTAGTAACCTGCTGTGATTCAAGGAAAAAGCTTAAAAATAAAACGCTACATAAGATCCTTTACGCTTGTGAAGCCTCACTGACCACAAAAAAGCTGCCTGCATTTAAATCGTGATTTTACTCAAATAATTAACGGGACTAAAAACAAATAACAAGAAAAAATGTCACAATTACACAATGATGGAAGGATTACGTCACAAAAAGCACCTCAACTTCAAGTCAGGATCTTTTTATTTAAAATGTATCATGTGGCAAAGATGCTGAAGATAAACCCTCTGTTTTGGTTAAACCGTGTCAAACTGACATGAACTCCATCATCTAGAAAAGTTAAGTCTGGTCCTCTGGACATTCAAAAAAACAAAAGCAAAACAGCAAAAAAAGAAAATTGTAGAAACGCTTCATCTTTCATCCGAAAGACTTCTTCAGTCTGGAGGACCAGACTTAACTTTTTTAGATTCCTCTACCTGGATTATTGAGCACGCGTAAACATCTGTGAACTCCACTCACCCCTGGAGCTTCCTCTATGATCTTCTGATGTCTCCGCTGGACGCTGCAGTCCCTCTCAAACAGATAGACAGCGTTACCGTGCATGTCTCCAAACACTTGAACCTCTACGTGTCTGCCAACAACACACAGTGAGAGATTTGTAAACTCACTAGTCCTTCAAAGACCAAATCAGTCCAGCCTGGCTCTGAGCGTACCTGGGATCCTCTACAAACTTCTCAATGAGCATGACGTCATCATTAAAGGACTTCCTGGCTTCACGTCTCGCTGACTCCAGCTGTTCGATGAAGTCTGAGTCTGACCGGGCGATGCGCATTCCCTAAAACATGCAAGGTTTAATCAAGCTCATAAAAGTTATGTTATCAAAGTTATTTCAGGGTTTTTTTCTGCGCCTTTTCACCTTCCCTCCTCCTCCACGGACTGCCTTGATCATCACAGGATAGCCAATCTTTGCAGCCTCTGCCTGCAGCCTCTCGTTTGATTGGTCCTCTCCATGGTAACCACCTATGATTGGCACCCCAGCAGCTGACATGATGTGTTTGGATGTGCTGAGACAAGAAATAAATAAACTTTCATCATAACTTTTGGAGAAAATGTCTACAGTTGCAAAGACACTCAGTCCTGAACAGAAAAACTCAAAAATATGTGTCTTAGGAAGGTGGGTCACCTCTTAATGCCCATGTCTCGGATGGCCGAAGAAGGCGGTCCGATGAAGATGATTCCTTCCTTTTTACAAGCTTCTGCAAACTCTGTGTTTTCTGACAGGAAGCCATAACCAGGATGGACTGCCTGTAAACACAAATGTGCAACGTTTAATGAAGAGAAAGGTGGAAATTATAAATAAAATTTAAAAAAGATGGGAGGATGAAAAGTTCTTTATGACTTTAAGGAGAAAAAGTTGCCTGAGTCGTTTAGTCAAAAGTAAAATATTATTTTGTTGTGTTACTCACGTGGGATCCTGACCTCCTGGCCACTTCTAAAACTTTCTCCATTGAGAGGTAACTCTGTTGGGAAGGAGGCGGCCCGATGTGGTAGGCCTCATCTGCCTACAGAACACGAAGCAGAAGAACAGTTTAAGATCACGATGCCTCACTCTGTTCAGGAGAACGATGAACACAGATCTGTGTGGCACACATGCAACCAAAGAAGGTAGAGAGTAATGAGAATATTTCACTAAGTGTCTCACCATGGCCACATGCATGGAGTGTCTGTCTGCATCGCTGTACACCGCCACAGAACGCACACCCATCTTCTTCGCCGTACGCATCACACGGCATGCAATCTCTCCACGATTGGCAATCAGAACTTTTTCTATCCTTCCCACCCCTGCAGAGATTGGTTTTAATCAAAAGCTCAATACATTTATTGCAAAGACCTCTCTTGCTAAACTGACGTTACAGTAAACGCACTTAAAGTTAACTTCTTTTAGGACAGGTGGGACTTGATGCTTTCCACCATCAGAATGAAAAATGTCTGCATGAATCTGTAGTGAGCAAAATTTACTAGCAAGCATTTATTACGTTGAAAGATAATTAGGTCTATATGAAAACAGTTATCTGATGCAACAAATATTACATTTGTCTAAAAGGTAGACCTTTCCTACCAGTCATTTGTTCCAATTGAACAAATGACTGTTAAAGTCATTGTAATAACATTTTTTATATATTTGTCACACTACTCAGATACTGTGTTTTTTAAATTAAGACACGGTCATCAGATATTCAAATAAGAGACTCCAACACAAAAATCAGTCATAATAAATTTACTCACCTCCTCCTGAAACAAGCCGCACACCTCTTTTGGTCCATGATAGTTTTCTGAAGAGAGGAAAATGCACCCTTAGTGTCTTTACAGTTCAACAAGTTATAAGAGATTGGACACGTGTAAAATATTCGCATTACAGAGAAAAAGACGCTGATTCGCGTAACTATGATGCAAATTACAAATCAAATAATGTCTCAAAAGTAAGACCTGCTATCTTATTTGACCTTGCTCAGATTTTATCATCTTCTACCTCCTGCTATAAAAAATGACAAAATTATATTTAGATTTACAATGGGGACAATTGCATTTTTGTGTGTGTAAGTAAGGTAATGGTCACAGTTAAATAAATTAGTAGTTAACGCAGGAGGTGAACTGCTTACAAACTTGTAAGCTAACGCTAAAACTGAGCTAAGAAAGCATTGAAACAGTGGACGAATGCCCGTTTTCTGACACAAAAATCATCTGTCAGAGTTTTGTACTCACTGTGTGAATATCCTTAGGCCTTGCAGCGTTGGAAAACTCAGAATAACAGCAGCCATGAATACGAGCTGCTAGCGATGCTAACAAGTCTGACAAGTAGGAGGCGAGAGAGAAAAAGCGAAGCCGTAATTTGAACAACAAGATTTACAGTCTGGTTCTTCGCCAGTAGATTAAAAAGTTTATCCTCAATCAACAAGCGAAACCTGTGAGACTAAACTGTAAAAAAAGAAAGCGCAGACATAACACGTTTATTTCGTTATTTTAGCTTTATTATCATTCTTGACCTCACTGAGGACCCGTAGTAGCAATTAACCAATCAGAAAAAAGAGAAGAAGCTGCAGTTACAGATTATTACCACGAGAGGGCAGAACGTTTAAATTTGAAGGAGACGACGCAAAAAAAAATAGTTGAACGTAAAACCGAGGAAGTGGTGTTTTTCAGCAAAAATGAAGTGCTGAATGAATTTGCTTTAATCTGCCCAAAACAGTTCAGATTGAAGAAGATTTAAGGAGTTAGATTTTTTCAAGCTTGTCAACATATACCCCAAAAAATTATTATTCGGAATTAAATATGCTAATATTGACGCACACTTTATATTCTTACGTGCTATTCTCTTTATGGCCGCTAGAGGGCAGAAACGTCACATTTTACGTTCTTCTCAGTCATTTTTAGACGAATCATCCTTCAATGCTCATCATGTCCACAAGAGGGCAGCAAAGACACACCACCATTATCAAAGAAGAGTGAAACGACAAGAAAATAACTTAGTTGTACTTCCGTCTTACCTTTAATTTAACAGTTCACACGGTTTAGTTCACACAAATGACTTTAATAATGATTGTAAATATTTTTATAGTGTAATTTGTTGTCAAAAGAGCATTACAATTTCGTATAGCGGAATTGGCAAAGTTCTCATTAATGGAAGACCAGAGTTTGAATCCACAGAAAAAAACAAGTGTTTTATTTATCTTCAAATAAACTATAAAATTTTAATTCAATCCTAATTTATACAGGTTAGTTTCAATGAGTCACGAGGACTCCTTTTCAATAAAGACCTGTTTTAGACAGACAATATATACAGACAATAATAAGCGCAAAACATACACGAAAATAAATCCGAAATATGTTACGGAATTTTGTTACAAAAAGTACATTTTATGAAAATTAAAAAAAATTAAAAAGAAAAAGAAAAGTTTTGATGTAAAACCTGAAACACTTTTGTACTGGACATTACAAAGAGTGCTGTTCCTGTATATGACCGCTAGAGGGCGACAACGCTACATTATTTGTTTCGTTTACAGTACATGTCTTAATTTTAAACGAATCATCCCATTATGGTCGTTTAAAATAAAACTGCAAACAATCAGATTTTTAGTTAAATATTACGAATAAATATAAACTGTTATCTTCCTATCAAATTGTATTAGTGTTTTGTTTTGACATCTGATTTTTTTATTTGTATTTGCAGTTCTCTTGTTGTCCACAAGAGGGAACCAAAGAAACACTCATGCTCTTCGAAGAAGAATAAAAAGTTTGAATCCCCATGGGATTCATTGATTGTTTGTTTTGTTTTTTTAACCATTGTTAAATGCGTTACAAGATGCAGCTCAAATGGTTTGATAGTCACAAATGAGCCTAATAATCCCTTTATACTGTCTTTTAATGTGTATGCATCATTTAGTGTGGTGTTAGTGGCACAGTAATGTTCAGATGAGTCATTGATGTTTGTATTATTAAATAGCCTATATGAATGAGTGGTTGGACTGAACTCAAGAAGGCAGAGTAAAGTAACATTTTTCTTTATTATTTATTTATTGTTTGTAACTAAGAAAGTACAAACAATTAAAAAAAATTCTAAAACAATTTAAACGTTTAAAAAGACGTGTTTAAAAAATAAATAAAATGCAAGGACAGTAAATTACAGAGCTATGAGTAACGTACTGGTATCTGTGATCATATGAAACCACATTAGAAAACCTCCAGTTTAATGTAATGATCACAGCCTTTCATATCCTCTGCGGTGATCTCTGATGATGAGGAAACTCAACAAAATGCACAGGATGAGACCGACTACAACGGAGCCAGTGATTAAAGGAATGACTCTTTTCTTATAATCAGCCCAACACTCGTTTTCTGAAACAAACAAAATAAAAACCAAAATAAGTTATTTAAAAAAAACAAATTTTTTTGGAGTTTATTCATGTAAGTTTTTTTGTGTTACATTGTTACTGATTTTATTAATGTGCACTAAAAACAGTGATGAACCAGTTAAAACATTGTTGTTGTGCATTGTTCAACATAGTTGAATCAACGAGCAAAAAATCGTTTTATTTTTGAAAGAAAATGTTTTTTTCACTGTTACAAAAGGCTTCAACTTCCCTTGTACAACAACATATTTTTGTCTGGCCTTGCTGTCCTTTTGATCATCTCACTTAAGTTTCCAGTTCACCCACCTTCACCATTCTGTCTACTGGGGATGCTGAAGGCCTGTATCTGCAGAGGAACCAGCTTGATCTTCAGCTCCGAAGAAACCAAAAGCAGATATTCTGATTGGCATCTGAAACTCTGATCATTGGCTGTTTTGAAAAGCTGCTTGTGGGTCATCGACCCAGAATAAGTTTTATCTGTGAGGGAGGAGAAGTGTGACAGAAAGATTTTTATTATCCTTTTTTACTTTTTGTTTGTTTGTTTATTTATTTGAGGTAAAACTTGTGTTTTTCTTACTGGGGCATCCATTGCAAGCTGGATGAGGAAACAAGTGAGCCGTTAGTTCAGCAACATAAAAGTTTTGTTTTTCCTGTAGATATAAAATGAAATAATTCAAACTGGCTTAGAGAGAAATAATCTGAAATAGTTTAACCTGAGCATTTTACTCAGATGGATCCTGAGTATCATCTTCACATAACCATAATGTGTCTATGATGTGATTCCATTTATTTACCCTTCTGAAGGTGAACTGCAGACCGGCAGAATTATCTGGCAACCTTAGAGAAAGATGAGCTTCTTCTTTGTCGCAGTAACCGAGAGTTTTAACCACAGACGGCTCCAGGTTGAAATACCAACTTGTCTAAATGTACAAGGAGAGAAATATTACTAAAACTTTGAAACATTGTTTTATATTTAAAAACATCTAGATAATCCTTCTTCTGTGTTTTATAATAAAAACATATAAAGTTAGTAACTGCTACAGTTTTTGACACCTCACAAAAAATGTTTCCATAAAAAGTTTTAGAAAATTGATGCCCACTAAAATCCCACAGGAGATGCTTTTCACAAACCAACCATGCTCCTGCAGGAAACACAAACGAGCTGAGTCTCTCAGAGTCTGACCTTCTTTTCGATGATGATGAATTCTGCTCCCATCGTGACTTTTATGCACGTTCTGCCATCACCGTCTTCCACCGTGTAGGTTCCTGAACAAACAACAAACTCACGGCATCAAAAACTAAATGGAACGTGAACTTTGAGCAACATGAACAATATCAGTTGGGAAACAAATTAAATCACTTTTTCTAACAAATTCATGTAAAGCAAACTGTTTTGCAACTAATAATACCCCCCCACTTATCGGAAACTGATTTATTTGAGCACATTTTGGATTAATCTGCACAGTTTGTCATGATGTTTTGTGTTTGTGTGTACCAGGTGTGGGAATGGTCTCAGTGGGTTGCAGGACAGGATGATGGACGTGAGCATCAGAAGACAGCTCAGAGTTGGACTCCGGCTGGATGAAGCTGTCATTTCTCAGAAGGTGGAAACCTGTTGGACATCAGCCGGTTTAACTCGTTGTTCATAAATATTACAATAACAAGACCTAAATTTGTCATCTTGGTGCAACAAATAATAATCATGTTGGCTCTACTATATATTCATTCGACCTTTATTTAGACAGGTTAATCCCATTGAGCCTCGGAGACTCATTTACAAGAGAGACATGAATTTTTAACAAAGAGTGATGACAACAGTGGACAACAACAACAATAGACAATCATAAAGGATGTGTACAATATTTTTTTAACAAGTGAAAATAAAATGGTATTTAAAAAGATAAACAAAAGGAAAAGTAGTGAAAAGACAGCTAGCTTATAAGGCAGTGTAAAATACTAAAAACAGGAACATGTCTGCGCTGCTTTTCCCATGAACTTAACAGAGTTTTAAAGTCACTTAGAGAGGTCAAAGGTCGAGAGCTTCAGATCTTTTTACAAGATGTTCCAAGAAACAGGAGCGGAGTAGGAGAAGGCTCTTTTGCCTAGTTCAGTCCTCACTGAGGGAACACTGCATATAATAATGTCCTGAGAGCGCACGCTGTAGCTGCACTCACGCAGAGACATGTAGGAGGAGATGTATGAAGGCAGCAGACCAAGAAGTGATTTAAAGATGAATATGTACCAGTGAGAGAGTCTGCGTGAAGTTAATGATGTCCAGTTAACCAGTGAATACTGGGTGCAGTGGTGGGTACGATAATCACAGCCAGTTATGAATCTTAGCGCGCCGTGATGGACAGCATCCAGCAACTGCAGGGTGATTGTAGGGGCGTTCATGTAAATAATGTCACCGTAGTCAATGGAGGGAAGGAAAGTTGCAGTTACAAGGTGTTTCCTAGCATTCAGAGTTAGACAGGATCTATTTCTGAAAAATAAACCCAGTTTAACTTTCAGTTTCCTTACTAGGTTTTCCACATGGAGCTTAGAGAGAGATGCGAATCGACCAAGATGCCCAAATATTTGTAGGAATTGACAAACTCAATCGGGACACCATTGGAGGATAAAATCAGAGGAAGAACTGCTGGGACCGACTTCCTGTTTGAAAAAAGCATCCCTTTGGTTTTATCAGCATTTAAGACAAGTTTGAGACGGAACAAATCTGACTGGATGATGTTGAAAGCGGATTGCAAAAACTAGTAAGCCTTATTAACTGTTTTAGCTCGACAATAAACAACTGTGTCATCAGCATAGAAATGTATGGATGCACCAGGGATGGTCTGACCTATATTACCTATGTAGATTGTAAAGAGGGTGTGTCCTAAGACTGAGCCTTGTTGTACACCATTGTTGACTGTTAAATAACAGGAGGAAATACCATTATGTTGAACACATTGTCTCCGATCTGAAAGATATATATATAGCACAAACGTTCCCAGAACATACCTGACTGCAAAAGGTTTTATTATTATTATTATTATTATTATTATTATTATTATTATTATTGTAATCCAGTTTAACCATGTTTTTGTAAATGTCCCGGTCAAGACTGGCAACATATACATACAATTGTAATTGGATAATAATATATATAATAATATGCAGGGCATTGTGTAAATTTGGTTTTGTTATAAGCATATAACTATAATTATAACAAATAATATAACATATAATTAGGATTAAAAAGTAAACCATACTGAGAAACACTCAATGTGTGTTTATTTTTGTTGTTTAAATTCCATAAAAATAAAAAAATGCAAATTGTTTTTCGTGCTTTTTAAATGTTTAAGCTTCGGGTGGATTGAAGAGAACCCACATGGAATACAGTGGAGAATGTAATCTGTTTATCTGAAATTATAAGATTGTAATTTTATTAAAATATAATTGTATCATGGGGTGATACTCAGAGAGCCGTGCTGCAGCACTCTGTAGTTCTTAAAGCTGGAGCTGATGAATATGTCCTGCAGGACGAGCCTGCGTTCACGTTTTCTATCTTTTTGTTGCAAAGGTCTGTTTGGGTTGACTCAGGACTTTTGGGGGCTGCTGCAGGAAAAGTGTCGCAGCAGCAAAGATCTTCACACGCTTTTGAAAAGGAACATGTAAAAAGTACAAAAACAGTAAAAAAAAAAAATGTATGCAAACAAGATTTAATTCAACATCTTGCTTTTTTTAATGCCTTTTTTTCCCCTCCTTGCCAAAGTTGTGTGACATTTGACATTTTGTGAACTGGAGTTGTGGTTTAAAAAAAAGGGGGTTGCATTCATGATCACACCAAACCCACAGAGTGAGGATGAACAAAAGTGAGACCACTGACGACCTCTGAACCAACGATCGCTGCAGGAGAGGAAACGCCTCCTGTTTGTCGTGATCACAGACAGAAGTGTGCAAAACAGACGTTATAAACAGCACAATTATAAATAAATGTGATATTTTAAGAACATTTAAAATGAATCTGTGTGGTAATATTTTATAAAACATGAGTTGATTATGCAGGGCCTTGCAAGCATTTGTAATAAAAAATACAAAAGTTACAGATTTAAAATGTTGTCTGCTGGACTGGGTCATGAGGGGGAGAAACGTCCACTGCAGGTGTGTAAAATGTCTGTCTTTACATTACATGTTTGAAACCAAAGACACAAAGACCTGTTCACTAATGTCAAATCATAAACTGAAGTTGAAATAAAATGTGAACATCTTCCATCTTACCTGGAATAAAAGCAGCTAAGAAGAAGACGGACCATCCACTCGTCTGATGCTTGTGCACCATGGCTGAAAGAAAGAGACGGCCTGAAAGGAAGTGCAGCAGCTGAGGTTTGACTCATCAAAGTGAGAACAGCTACTTGCAGGCGTAAGAAGTGACGCATCGCAAGAATGAAGCTCTCAGCACTGACGCAGACGTCCCCACACAGCTTTGAAGAAATATCACTTGTTGAGTTTTAATCAAGTTTCCTTTAGGGGTCATCACAGCAGATCATTTGTTTCCATCGTCCTCCGTCACAACAACCCTCTGAGATCCTCCTTCCATGAACCTTCTCCGTGGTTCTCTGATGCCTAAATGACAGTGAAATTTACAGCTGTTAGATGTGCATCTTAAATATTGTTGTTTCTGTCTTGTATTTATCTCATGACTTGAAAAGTTCAAATTTTAAGTGGAGGAGTCCCACAAGACAGCAGAATTGTTTATTACGTTTATTGTTGCATGAACGACGTAATAGTGTTTGTACAAAAGTGAGTGATAAAGAAGATGGAAGCGGTTTGTTAATCTGCAGACTGTAAAGTTGATCCGGTGCGTATTGATCTGGTGAAACTGAGCACAGGTTAGCTCGTCTGATGGACAATCGGTGGGGAAATCAGAACGCCTGAGGCCAAAGGTCGACAGGGACAAAGTACTGCCTAAAGCACACACAAAACATTGATTACCCAAAATGTGGCCAATAAACAAAGTTAGAAAGTACTTTGTACATTTGTAACGTGACAATCAGCATGAAAGAACTCCATCTTTGTATTTTGTTATTGTTGATGTCTTCACCTTCTCAGAACGTAATGAAGACGTTGCTGCGTCTCATTTCATGTTCTCTTTGCCTCAGATACTGATGTATTGACTCGTCACGTAGGAGGGCAAACATTTACTCTCTTACCGTCTGTGCGCATTAGTGTGTGTGTGTGGGGTGTCCTCTGTGCCCCCCTGTCCACTGTGCATGAGCCACTTTGTTTATCATAATCTTTCTCAGGATAACCAGTTTCAGGAGAATTTCACTCGGTCCGCAGAGTGTAGAGGAGTCGAGTCCTTCCTCTCCCATCCAGCAGGATTGTCGGCCGGCCTCCACCTTCACAAACTGTAAGCAGCCACTCAAAAGGCTTCGTGAGAAAGATAATGTGTTTGGACGGATTGTTTTTCATGCACAAATGAGAAGTGTAAAAGCTATTTGGCTATCTCTGCACCGTTATTTGCACACAACCTGCACAGAGTTTAATTAACTGTTCCTTAGCATTGATTTTATTTTATTTTTTTCTGTGATTTATAGAAGAACAGAGTCGAGCTTTGAACAGATCAGATGATGAGGAGCGGAGTACGGCTGTTCATTCTGGGCCTGCTGAGCCTCTGCAGCTCTGGGTCCGGGCAGGTAAGAAGCGAACATCAAACATCTGGACTCGTTCTGGCTTTCAAACCACAACCATTTAAACCAAATCAAATCAAAGATTGCAGAAGTGTTCAAATAAGCTTTAAGGTCATTAACTCGGATAAAAATTAATTGGTTTTAAGAAAAG
The DNA here is from genome assembly GCF_014905685.2 of Nematolebias whitei. Lineage (NCBI taxonomy): Eukaryota > Metazoa > Chordata > Actinopteri > Cyprinodontiformes > Rivulidae > Nematolebias > Nematolebias whitei. The sequence goes on from NC_056500.1 coordinate 8,374,469, forward strand.
TTTGAAGTTTTAGCAGAAAAAATGATAAAAAGATAAACAAAAAGTCTTTGGCAATACTTTAACTGTGATGATAAACATAATTTCAATCAGCAGAATAAGTTTAGTTATTAATTAAAAAATACATGATTGCTGCTTGTGTGAAATAGTAGCACAAACTTCTAAATATGAGGAATGTTCAATTATTTAAACTATATTTAAACATGGCAGGTAATTGAACATGTCTAGTTGTTTTTGTACTACTGAAATAAATAAAAAAATCTAACTGCAACAAATGTAGATCATCATTTTTATACGCTGACAAAACCCATCTTTAAATTTCTGTGGCCTGTAAAATGAAGCAACTTGCAAAGACAAGTTTGTTTTAACTAAAAAATTGAGGAGCAGGTGACCTTCATAAAACCATCATTAAAATTCAAATCAAAACACACATATAGCCAACTGATTATTTTTAGGTAAATCATTTTGTTTGGAATCAGATGACTAATGATCTAATGGTAACTAAGTATAAATAAGTAATTAAAATAAAATGTTTGAAATCAAAAGCATGCCTTTTGTGAGCATGTGTTCAGCATTTCAGTAAGAGCTTCATAACAGCTTGTCAATGTCACTTATTATGTTTATATTTTCAACTTTTGGGGGGGGGGAAGTAGGGAATTTGAAGTTAGATATGTTTTTGTTTGTTTCTCTTGTTACTCAGGATGCTGTGGAGGTCCAGCATGGCGTCTTAATCTTCTGTGACGACCCCTCGGTAGAGCAGGCCGTCAGCAGCGCCTTACACACGCTGAACAAGGGCTTGACCACTGGACACAAGCTGGCTCTCTTCCAGATACTGTCAGCCAAAAAGGTACAGTGTGTACAACAACAACAACAACAACAACAACAACACAGTTTTCTACATAAACAATCTTTGCAACAATGCAGGAGAATCGACAGCATGAGCTTATTATTTAATACTGACATTCATATAAGCTGCTACTGATCATTACAGTACCGTCAGAATAAACTAGTATTACTGTTGGATAAAATAAATATCCTTTCATCATCTCTTTGATCAAATAAGTCACTCTGAGGACACGAGAAGGTTTTTAAACTGGTCTTTACTTGCACGAGGAAGCTTTCACAGATGTACAAAAACTACGTTTTGAGCCTCGTCAGTGAGAATCTGCCACAGAAAGTATAAAGAAGTGTTTTTTATAATTCTTATCAGACAGACTGATGACCTGTGTGCAGCGCTCAGACTCAGACTTGGAGTTCATCAGGTGTGCATGCTCCGTGCTCCTCAGAGAGGAGCCTGCAGGCAGACAAGCTCTCTAACTCACACACATCGGTTTAACATCAGTTGCTGATAAACGTCCATTAACCTTTACCTAAATTCCCTTGACAGTTACCAATTACGTAAGTGTTGCAGTTTGTTTAGTTACAAACTATAATCTGCCAATGTCGTTAGAGATTAAACCAAAGCTCTGAAACGATGAAGAGAATATTCTTGGAAAACCAAGCTTGACCTTTTGACCTTTGATTGTGTGTGCTTGCAGTCAGAGAACGGTTCAGACTCGATGTACGCTCTGGAGTTCACCAGCAGAAAGAGTGATTGTTCAGCAGGGAGCAGCAAACCCTGGTCAGACTGTGACTATCTGCAGCCAGGGCACAGGGTAACAACATAAAACCATTGATAAATTCTTCTTGCACGTCCACGTGTGACAAACAAATAAAAATAAAACTCCATCTCACGCTTGAGAACAAAGCTGATGCAGTTGAAGGTTCAGAACTTTGTCTGGTTGTTCCTTCAGGCACCGATTTCATGCAACGCTACGGTCCATATGACGGAGACAGAAACCGACACTGAACAGGTGGACTGTTTTTTCGGTGAGTGAAGGAAGGATTTTAACATTTTATTATTATTAATTGCACGATGTATAACAAGCAAAACTACACAAAGTGCAGGAAAACCTTTTAAAAGAACGCATCTGTTACTCCGAGAGCAAAAAAACACGAGAAAAAGAAGATTTCTCTAAAATATGAGTAAATTCGTTAGGCTAGCTTATTTTATAAGATCACAGCTGGAGGGGGTGAAAGGTGTTTTATCAGATGTTCTTCTCTTGGTTCTCCTCAAAGTTGTGAATTAATCCATTCTTGCATTTTATTTTCTCTGATGGCACAGGCCAGTTTCAGCTCAACAGAAAAGTAATTCAAAGTATTGTGAAAACATATGAGAAAGATGCTGGAATTTCCTCCCAAGGTCCAGGTGATTTGCATAAAGTCATAAAAAAAATGTCTAATCCATTTTTCCTTAAGAAAAAAGTTCATTACGTTTCCTTCAGAGTGAAGCTACACTCTGCTACGGTGTAAAATAGACCAGTTCAAGTATTTTATTCAATTTACTGTCATCTATTTAAATGTTATTTAAATATACATGTATTTATATTCACTCCAGTGTCAATAAAGTTAAACATTTTAAAATACTTTTACTCAAAACTTCAAGTTCAGCACTAAAACTTACAAACATCTACTCTGTTGAAGTGTGTAATTAGCTTTATGTGTTCTAACATATATAAAAAAAAACAGTAAACGAGAAAAATGTCCACCAGTGGGTGCAGAAACAGATTGTGTAATATATTGATACTGTCAGCAAACAGGAAAAGCAGAATATTGACCTCTCACACCATAGAAAGCAATGGCATGTAGACTTTAATCTTTTTGCCTTATCAGTTCCAGTGCAGGCGTAAAGTAAACACATTCTGTGTTCCTCTACTTTTATGTCTAGCAACGTTTGAGGCTCAACATGGAGAATTCCTTTGCAGATTAAAATATTATTCTTCTGCTTTATTTGCTTGGGACTTTTAAAACAAGTGATGAAGTGATACACTTACGCTGATCTTTTTATACTGAAGTTGGAGATGTTGGGTGTTAGTTAAAAAATGCTTTGCGGTTTTAATTTCTGAAAACAACCACACCACAAGAAAAATGTCCTTTGTTTTTCTAAGTGATGAACCATCAGTAATTAACTGGTGTTTGGGAAAGCAAATGTACTTTTTGTGTTTGATTGTGAGCTATTTGCATCCCTTTTTATTGTACTTTCAGTTTGTGCTTCATGAAGATCCACGGCTTTCTGAATATGCTCTGTTCATTCTTTACAGAACAGCACGTTGTTCCAGAGAGGGCTCCGTGCATGGGCTGCCCTCAGGAAATCCACGAGAACTCAGAGGATCTTAAAGTTCCTCTTTCTGCATCCATTTCCAACTTTAACTCCATGTCCAACTCAACCCACCTGTTCACCTTACACACCGTCGGCCATGCAACCAGACAGGTAGGGCGGGTGATGGATAATTACTACATTTAGGAATAACATTTTATTTGAAGGTGCCTTTCATGGCACTCAGGGACACTTACAATAAAATACAATATAAAATGCTGTCACAACAGAAGTGTATACCCAGAAAGAACTGACTGAAGGATCAAGCTTATGTACAGTGAATAAATAAGGAGTCACTATGTACAGGTGGAACACATTGAAATTTCTGGAAGGGAAGGAGAGCAGGTCAGGAAACTTGAAAGGAGCAATAATATTGTAGTTCAGGTTTTCTGTCTTACAGAGTGTCGGTAGGAGGGCAGTGCCGAGAGGAGGGTGGAGGAATTCAAGTCCAGTAGGTTCACTGAGGAGCGCACAGGTGGAGCGTAGAGGCAAGTAAAGTGGAGGAGCAGCTGGGGAGGATCCACGAAGGAGGGCTTTGTACTTACAGGTAGGAATAGAAGTCAAGGTCCACAGGACAGTCAATTAAATCCTGGACAGAAGGAGCAGGAACCAGGTTCTGTGAAATTCCAAGGAGAACACAAGGTAAGATTAGACCAAGGAAAAATTACACAAAGAGGCAGAGAGCACAAATACCATGAGGTAAGTAATGCTTCAGCACTGGATGAAGCACTTCTGCAGCCTCTTATAGTCCTGGAGGTAATTAGTGGGATGACTGTAAGCTGTAGCTTGTTGGCTCCGCCTCTGGAACCAGGAACATGTGGAAGGAACTGGAAACCCCACAAATGTAATAAAAACAAAAGAATAAAACAATAAATGAAAAAAAAAGTAATTTAAACATCATGTGAGAGGGGGTTAATGTGAATATGCTTGTTTAAAGAGGAGAGCTTTGATTCAGGATTTGAGAATGGAGATTGTGGGAGAGATTTTGAGTTCCATTTGAGAGGTGTTGAATGACTGAATGTTCTTGAGCTCATAGTGGCCAGACCAACAGGTGGTTGGGTGAGCTGGGTGGAGGAGGAGGACCTGAGCGTGTAGGTGGGTGTGCTAATGTTAATGTGAAAAAGTTATGTGAGATATTGAGGGGTGAGGCTGTAGAGGGCTTTGAAGGTGAGGAGTGGGATTTTGTAGGAAATGCAAAATTTAATGGGGAGCCAGTGAAGACAGGGGTTATATAATTGACAGGGGTTCTAGAATTGCGCCGCTCAAGGTGGCTGCATGTTGGAGCAGCTCTGTTACTTTCATTCTGAGATTTTGCTTTTGGAAACTTTAATTCCTGGTTTTTCTGGATGTAAATCATATTTTTTGGATTGTTGTTTCCTCTGGTATCAGATGCTGTGCAGCCGGAAAGATTTTTACTGAAACTTTTTAAGTTTTGGACATTTGTTATGATGCGTAACTATGGCAACAAGGCTGTTTTCTACAACAACAGCAGCTGATTAACATCTCAAAAGCTCAAATAATATCTCAACTATGGCCCCAACTCTCAAGTGAGTTGAAAAGGATGTTATGTGGACGCATTCTCATCTATCTGCCAGCTGTGCTCGAGTGCCTGACCACTGAGATCCTGGAACTAGCAGGAAACACGGCTCACGACAGCGGAAGGACAGGATCGTCCCTCAGCACCTGCAGTTGGCTGTCCACAGCTATGAGGAGCTCGGCAGACTGCTGGGAGGAGTGGCCATCGCTATGGGAGGAGTTCTGCCCAGCATTCAGGCAGTCCTACAGTCCAGGGGAACCGAGGGGCCAGCTGAGTCTGGGTGGGCGGATCGGACGGCATCTGCAGCCAGTTTCTTAGGATCCACTGTGGGATGAACCTTTACAAGAGATCCTTCCTGTCTACAGCCATCAGTATCTATAACATCTCTTAATGAAATGAGGATAACGAGTTATAACAACAAAATAATTTCCCTTTGGGATTAATGAAGTATTTTTGAATTGAATTGAATTTGAATATGCAGGTGGAAGGGGTTCTGGAAATCATTTTATCGGCTGAATTTTGGACCAGTTTATGGGTGGATTTGGTAGGTAAACCAAAAAAGATGTGACCAGAGTGCACCAAATTAGCAGTACTGTTGGGTGAGAGGGATGGACGGAGACAAGAATTGTTACAGAGATGGAAGTAGGCTGAACAAGCGATATTACCAATATGGGATTTAAATGATAACATGTCCAGGATGACACCCAGAACTGAGCGTTGAAGAACATTGAGATGCTGTCGATGAGAATGGAAAAGTTGCTGGGTTTTGCAAAGGTGGATTTAGTGCCTATGAGAAGTTCTGTTTTGTTACTATTTTGTTTGAGAAAGTTGCTGCTGAACCAGAATTTGATTTCATCAGAGAGTGAGGCAACGATAATGGGAGGTAATGGGTGGGAGGGTGGAGGTGGGGGTGGTGGACAGATTGAACTGGTTTTCACCCGCTTAACGGTGAAATTGGATATTATGAAGATAATGGATGAATGGATGGATAAATTGTCCCTAGGTGTGAGTGAGAGTGTGAATAGTTGTTTGTCTCGTTTGTCTCTTTGTGGCCCTGTGATAAACTTGTGACCTATCCAGGGTGTCTTCCGCCTCTCGCACAATGATGGCTGGATAAGGGCACCAGTGACCCCCATGACCTGAAAAGGAATAAGCAGGTTAAGATGATGGATGGAAGGATGGATGTTTTCAAAAGACATTGTCAAGTGGAAAAGGTAGATGATAAAAAGGAGTGGACCGAGGACAGAGCTTTGTGGAACACCGGAACAGAGAAGGGCTGGATGAGAGGTAAATAATTTTAATTTAACAAACTGTGAGCAGTCAGAATGGTATGAAATAAACCAGTTAAGGGGTCTTCTATTCAAATACCAATGTGAAAGTCTGTCAATGAGGATGGTGTGTGAGATGGTAAATGTGACACTTAAATCAAGGAGGATGAGGATTGAGAGGAGCACAGAGTCAGCAGCTGTGAAGAGGTCATTACTGATTTTGGTAAGAGCCGTTTCCATGCTGTGAAGTGGGTGGGAGCTAGATTGGAAGTGTTTGTATAAATTATTGTTGGAGTGGTGGGCATGGTTGTGGGAAGCAACTGTTTTTATTAAAAATTTAGAAAGAAATGAGAGATTGGATGAGTCGAAGGTTACTGAAGTCACTGAGGTCTGATACGGGTTTCTTGAGGATAGGGGTTACTTCAGCTGTTTTAAGAAATGATGGGACAGTACTAGTTATGAGCGAGGAATGAACAATTAATTTTATTATAATGGGATAAGGGAGAGAACAGACGCTTCAACAAGTGTAGTTGGAAGGGGATCAAGTTGTCAGGTTTTGATGTTCAGATCAGGTGGGATATTTCTACATGTGAAAAAAGAGTGAAGCTCAAGAGTTAGTGGAAGGGGGAGGTAGAAAAACAGGGATGGGCAGGCTACATACAGTGTAAGTGGGTAGATGCTGGTGGATATTGTCAATCTTGTTATTGAAAAATGACTTAATAAAGTAACAGTTATTGGCAGAGTTGAAGGGCGGGGGAAATGAGTAGTGGATGAAGTGTTTTGTTTGCCAGTGAGAAAAGTGTCTTCCTGTCACCTGTACTATAATATATGTGTAACACTGTGATTTGGCACCCAGCTGACAGGGTGTTCTTGTAGTGGAGAATATGGGCAGAGTGAATTGTGAGTCCTGTTGTTGTGTAGAGGTGTTCAAGCTGTCCTCCTCTGGCCTTCAAATGGCGAATTTCAAGTGTGTTTCATATAAACTATATGCTTTATACATTGTTTCTGTAGGTGATTGCAGGTTTCAGGTTCAAGATAAGATTTGATATGAAGAAAACCAACTGCACCAAGGAGGAACACAAAGATCTGAACGACCTGTGTGTTCCTAATGAAGAGAATCTGGTAAATACAGATTCAACACATATCTGAATGAATATAAAACAACTGAATCCAGCTGAATTGAAGTGGTTACGATGGAGTATTTTATTTGCGTTTCAGGAGTTTGTTAACTGTAACGCTACTGTGGATATAGCACCATGGAGATTTGAGCAGCCCGAGGCTCATACACAATGTGAGCCAGGTACACTGCCTCCAATGGTGAGTGATGTTTTATACAACAGCCGAAAACTTTATTTCCATTTCAAAACAAGCAAAACGCTAGGTGGAAATAAATATTTTCTAAAATAAAAGATATTAAAGCTCTGCTGTGTCAAAAATAAACCACCAAAAAATAAACAAAGTAATGATGTAGTACTGTCAATCTCCTGTAAGGACTTGTAAGTACTCATTCATCTACATCTTCTCTTTAGACGATTCTTAGGCGCCGTCCTCCTGGCTGGTCTCCCCTCAGGACTGCTCCAAGCCCTTCACCTTCATCGTTACCTCCAGAGATGGGGTCAGGTCTCAAAGCTCCAGCAAAAGAAGAATCGTCTGAGGAGGACATCACGGCTTCCAACCCCTCAGTCTCCTCCAGTGTGAATGACAACCCTTTCCACTGCCCATCTAAACCCTGGAAACCTTTCAAACGGGTTCAAAAACCAGCAGCGCCAAATGCAAACACACAGCCGTCAGTAGAGGGAACCTTCAGTGATACAGACCTGCTGTCGACTTAATTACCGTATATTAAGTCATAACATATATATTCAGAAATCTTATCTGTTATGTCTACAGATTTTTTTAGGTCTTTGTCTTGCACACTAGTCCTGTATACAGGAATATACAATATACAGTAATACATATTTTTCAAAAGGAGCATATTCTGTAATGTTACCCAGATGAAATTTTGAATACCGTACATGCAAGATCTATGTAAAAAGAAAAACATGCAAAACTAAAATGCTTTGAATTTGTTTTGGCTCTAAGGACTTAAAACAAAACTGTAAATTTCTAGATTTTCACATTTGCTCATAAAAGGTTTTTTTTGTGTGTGTGTGTGCACATGAATCTAAAAAATAGTTTTTTTCAAGGATGGAGAAAGGACACTAGAAATCTTGGATCAACTTGTGAAAACTTTGGAGAAACTCTTGCAACTCATTCAAACTAAAGTTGTTTGTGTAAAACTTTTAGTGGCGGTGGGGTGGGGGCAGAGCAAGAGCGAGTAACAGTGAAGTGAATGTTTAACAAATTTTATTTGTACATCTTCACAGAACACAGACGACCAGTCAGACAGGGTAAACAAATCCCAACTCTGACCAGTGAAGCAAAACACGTTCATTTTAGAAAAATATGCAGGTTACTTGTATACATGTACTAGACAGAGAGCAAAATTAAGGCAATGTTTCAGAAACATATGAATGGATGCTAAGGAAAAAAAAATAAAAAAGGTCATAAAGAGTATTGATTAACCCTCTTTTCCACCCATCCACAAAATCTCATGCAAGTTTGAAGAAGAAAAAAATACATTGGCCAAACATAGTATTCAGTTGTAGTTCCTGGCAACGCTGTGCATTATTTATCAGTAATGTAGTGTCATCTAGAATGTTTAAAAACACAAATCCACAGATTTTATTATATTTCAGGGAATTTGAGCCATACAAAGAGATCTATAATTGAATAACAAATGTTGCATAAATTGCTTTCTGATATTTCCTTAATGACCCAAAGTTAAATGTTTTTCTGCAATTATGAGTTCAAATCGCTTGACATTTAGTCTGTTCACAACACATTTTACAGTTCAGTGCATTTAAAAAGCATAAAACACACACAACAACTAAACAGTTCAAAACAGTAAAAAGGATAAAAAAAATATCAAGGCTCATATCTGTGCAGGTGGACAAAATAAATCCCTGGCTTCTATGTAAATGAACAGGAACAGATATTTTAATCCAAGTTACAACCTTTAAAAAAGGTGATATTCTATGCATAAATATTGTTCAAAATTTGTGATTATAGTCAGATTCAGAAACTTAATATGCAGGGGGATATTCTCTATCATTTGAACATCTTCAAATCAGCTTTTTAATTCAATTTACGGTGTAATTTTATCTCCTATGGACTGTTTATCCTCACATTCAAGCTGGAAGTGCAATTATGAGCCAGCGTCATCGGTTTTAAGTCTTGTGATAATTAAAAAGGAAAAAAAAAAGATAAGAGTCAGAACTATTTAGCTTTTTTCTAAGATGTACATTTTTTTATTGGATATAAGGTATTTTGTCACACACATATGTCAGTTGATCTTAAAAAACTTGGCTTGGTTTTTAAAGTGGGAGTTGACACAATTCCGGACTTTAGTATCCGTAACATTCACTACTGGTGTGAAACAACTTGTGCACAATGCTTCAGTCATCAGTGCTTCCATACAGTACAATTTATAAACACTTGCACGATTAGTACAAAAAAAAAAAAAACATCCTCAACATCTCCATTTCAAAACAATAACAAAAAAAGATGCATTTCCAATTCATGAAAATTCAAGTAAAAAAGCATATGAAAAGTCTTCAGTTTCGCTCGTTTATGTTTTTCTACAAACACTAACATTTTGTCCTTTTTTTACATTCCCAGGCACAAACATGCCAGGAGAGAAATGTACAAAATATTTAAAGATCCCATTACAACCATTACCGCCAGTGTTGTCACGCTGACTTCTGGACATACACAGTGTGGCTTTTCATTGGGACCGGCCAATGAAGCTCTGCAGCACTTACCAAATAATGCATGTGCACACACACGAACACACCCATAATCATTTGGAGGACATATGGGAATAGGACACAAAATGTTTAATACTCAGATGTTAAGCCTATCATAAATAAAAAATAAATCTGTAACTGTACAGACAAACCTTTTAATGATGCTTCCAATGTTTACACCACACATTATTTATGCTGCTTGAGAAACATGCATGCGAGACAAACTTTCTTCTCCTGGACAAAAAAGGCATTTAGATTTTTTAAATGCATACAGCAACTTTTTTTTTAAGTATGTACGTATCCAACATACTGTTTCTTCCTAAATAATCGTTTGCAGCTCACAGTCTGCAGTGTTTCCTGTGGCACTGTGTCTGACGGCAACAACAAACAAAACAAACAAAAACCAGTTTAAAAACCAGAGGATGAGTGCCCATATGGTTCATACAAGCCATTAAATACATTCAGGTCAGTAATGTTGCGCTGAAATGACATCACACACGCGCGTCACAAAAATAACTTTGGCCTCAGTACAATCAGATGGACAGGTGAAGGACAGACTTAATTAAACGACAATTTACTTTCACATTGTAGGGTTACAAAAAAGAAAATTATAATTACGCTCACAACGTTGGGTACTCGTGAAGATGCACTAAGACAAGAAAAATGCTACTTTATCTCCTCAGCGTGTACTTTTAGTTCATCTAATGAAGATGCTTGAAGTCATCTTCTGTATCACATTTATTATCAGAAACAAGCTGGTATTAAATAAACTTTACCTCAACAAAGTCCATGCTCATATTAGCTTTTCAGATAATACTTTTATTCCAAATATGTATAAAAATAATCCCATTTTATTTTACATGAAAATTCCCTTTTGGCCACATTGTACAAATTAAAATGACTTAGTTGACTCATGTAATAGTGATGAGTAATTATGTCGCATACATATTTTTATTTTCAACACTAAAGTGGGGTTTTATAAATCTGTTACCACTATCTTTTTCTGCCTTCTAAAATTACCAACACAGATCATGGAGGTTTATGTGGAAAAGAATCACATTCAGTTATTATGTGGTTCTGTTGCCCAGTAAATTATGATTTAATTGCTCTCATCATGACGCTGATCATGGAACTGAAATATACAGTAAATGTCACGTTTTTGCACAAGGAAAATGCTCAAGCAATTTATCTGGGAAAATAATTTAAAAAAAGAAATGCCAGGACTTAAAAAAGTAGAGTGTAGGGACTATGTTTTTACTTGGCTGACTGAAAATACTGAAAGGATTTCTTAAAAATGTATCAATAAAGGCTAATTTTATTTTCTCATTAATCAATCTATTTAAAGATGTGTTTGCATCTGGCAATATCTGTCAGAAATACAAACAATACACCAATATAGACAAATCTACTTTTGACTTGATAGCCATGATTAGCTTGCTTCATTTGCAGACAGTTAATACAAACTATGACTTGAGCAGAGCTGTAACGTCAAGACATTTTGTTCAGAGGAAGACGTGGCATTCCCGTGTGCCCCACACTGCCTTTGAAAGAAACAGTGAGAAGTTTACTGTATAGGTCCCGTTGCACATAAAATACAAAAGTGTTTCAGTCGTTCGTGTTTGCTTCACCAAATGATTCAGAGCAGGGCTTAAACAAGCTTGGCTACCACAAAGGCTAAATAAAACGCTTACCTATAAAGTGACAAGCAAAAACAAAGGCAACAGCAGCAAGAGTTCAACTCTCATCAGAACACAGGGGGTCAGCAGTTTCACTCATGGTTGTCAGAAGAAGCTGTAAAAACAAACACAAAACTAAAAAAAAAAGTCTTACATGTTCACATAAACACAAAAATACAAACATATTTACATAAACGATAGTTGTTGAATATAATTTTTTGTTTTCGTTCAGACAAAAAAAAGTACATAAATGTAAAAAGTCATAATAAATCTGTATAATTCTCTAATATTTTTAAGTGCAGTTTTGATAAGAGGCATCATCGTCCAGAAATTAATGCGGAGTCTAACACCACCAGTGTTTCCGAAGGTGCTGATTTGGTGAGGCTATGGGAGACAGAAGAACTGCTCAAAACACATCTCTGCAGGTTTTCAGCCTTTACAAAAAGAAAAAGTTGAGGCCAAATCTTCTGTGAAGGTCGTCTTCACACAGACGATGGAAGACGTCATAAGAGCACACAAACCAAATCAGAGTGACAGGTGTGTTACGTAAAATAACTTAAGACTGTTCCTTGTTCCCTTCATCTTCTCAGACATGATATTGAGCAAATATGCAGCACATAAATGACTGAACTGCAAATTAAATGTACTTTGTAGCAACCTTGGCAGATGAGGCTTCTCTGAGCATTGTTTTTGTTTCAGGAGCAGCAAAGTAAGGGACTGGCTGTTACTTGGTTGTTCAAGTTGTAAGTACAAGAATAAAAAGTAGGCTGGAAAAAAAAGCATCATCCAGGTTTCATCCTTTTTCAAAGGATCAGGAAGAAATTGCTCTAATTTAGACTCCAACACAAGAGGTGGCTAGTGTAAAGGCATTGTCAGGATCTTGTAGGAAGGTAGACAATAACAACAAATAGGCCACAGGAAATGTAAAAAATCAGGAACCACGTTCCAAAAAGGAAAAAGTGCTTCAAATTGACGAGGTGAAAACTTCTATAGGTAGTGAGTGTGTGTATTTGCTGTGGAGGAAATACAATTCCTTGTTTCTTCTGACTGAGTATAGTAAGTCTCCATGTTGGAACCAAACAATTCTGTTTGAGTTTGAGGCATTAGTTTAGCGCGTGTTGCCGAATTGTGTGGAAAATCCAGTCCATCTTGGTGGTCCATCCTCCATGGTGAGCATCGTTCATCTGTTTCATAAAATAGTCCAATGCCTCCTGCATCGCACCAGAAATAAAAAAAAGATGGAATATTTTTAAACATTTGCATAGATTAAAAAAACAAAACAAAAAAATACTACTCACCTGTTCACTCTTCTCTAGAGCCAGCGTTTTTCGGATGTAAGCGATGTCATCAAATGATTGTAGCTCAGGCATGCCAGAGCCGAGCATCATGGAGAACAAGTTAATGAAAAGGTTGGCATGTTGACGAATGGCCAGGTAAGCTTTGTAACACATCTCCTGGAACCTGGAGAACGAAGGTGAATGTAGTTTACACAAAATCGCTTTACGATTTGAAAAGTAAAAGCACTGCAGGTCAGACAACAATTTTAAACAAACAGGAAAATATTCCTTCAACTGGGAGTTCATCCATTTAATTTCTAGTCTGGTGGCATCTGAGCAAACGTTAAGAACTATAAAAACTATTTCGACATTTGACAATAAAATTGCCATACATTAATCAGTGTTTCACAGACCTATGTAGGTTTTAGCAGTGGTAAGTTTGTTTTCATTCAAAAACTGATACATGCATTAGGCACAACTGGACCACTACGTTGTCACGCTGAAACTTCCTACAATTTATTTATTTAAATCATCACTTAATCATTTTATCTACGGTAGTTGCAATTAAATAAAACATTTATTATAACAAGTACTTGGTAACAGCAAGAAAGGAAATAAATTTAGTTTAAGTGATTGGTAATTTCTTTTTTAATGACGCAGCAAAAAAATAAAATAAAATGGACACTGGTTCTTAGACAGCAATGTGCAGCAGTGAGTATTTTTAATCACAAAAATCACATCTCGAACTGTGCGGTAAATTTTTATATTCACTTTGACTTGTCAAGGCACTACGATACTAAGAAACAATTTTTTAAAAACTAAATAATTTATGCAACATCACCCAAATAATTATTTCTAATGAAAATCCATTAGTCAGACTTCAGAAAGGTCCACAGTAACAAAGTTTTGATGTGGTACTCTAACAAGGTTGAGTCAAGCTCTCTGGACGGATTCTTATTATTAGATTTATCTAACTGGATTATTGAGCATGCATCAGGGCATTTTAATATGCCAGTTACCCACTTTATCATTTTCTACATAAAGTAAGAAAAGGGCTTAAGTGAGGAGAGAGAGAAAAGTACCGGTAGTATTAAAACGCTGAAGCACCTTTCAAACTCTTTGGTCTTTGCGCACTCCTGGGATCCCTTGCTGATCACGATGAGGAAGTCTTGTGTCAGTACAAAGGGTACCCGTTCTCTCTTGTAGCCAAATTTCTTTTTCTTATGATCCAGGAAATGTCCAAAATCTATATGAAACAACTGACAAAAGGCAAAGCAGAATAGAAAAAAAAGAGGATGTCAGCTTAAATTCAAAGATCAGATTATGAATAAAATTGTATTTATAGAAGTGACACCTAAAAAATGAATAATAAAACTGTTATTACGTAATATAAATAAGTATGTTCAAATAAATCAACATATACTGAAACATTTCTGACCATTTTTTAACATCACATGAAGGTCTTAAGAATTAATGTCTAAACACTGATCCTGTAAATCACAAATGTATTCAAACAGATAATGTATAAATCCACAGTAAATTTATTTAATCTATGATGGTTTTATGTAAAACTTAAACATTTTACAGTTTAATTAATTCCTTGAGCTGTGTTACGTGTACCTGCCCGTCATCTTTGACCATAATGTTGCTGTTGTGCCTGTCTCCTATCCCCAGGATAAATGTAGCTACACAGTAGCCAGCACAGGACCTTGTGAACAGATCCACAGCCATGTCATACCTGCACAGACACAAAAAATACACAAAAAGATGTTCGGACAGTAAGAATTGATACAGCTAATTCTGGATTTGAAAACTAAATTAGAATTGTATAAATGTTAGTTTAACAAAAGAATGTAAGCAAAGTAACAAAAAACTTTAGCTTGAAAATTTCCCCTAAATTATTTTCCCCTAAAGTATCCATACAATCTCACATACGGTACCTATAATTGACAAAAATATACAATTTTTGCTTTTTTCACCAGAAAGGAACTCACATCTCTCCCTTGTTCTTGTCCTTGAGCCACTGATGCAGAGTATTTGAGTTGAACTGCAGGGCTCCTTTCAGACCTCCTTTACACTGAATCTGCATGATGGTGTGGGAGTTTCGAACTACCTCTATAAGACCTACACAGTCTCCCAGTGACAGACAGCCATAGGGCAACATTCTGCAAAAACACAAAGAATACTTTCTTAATCCAGAGTAGTGCAATAAAGATTAGGGCCTAAAGAATCAGATGGATACACACACACACACACAAATCAAAGTGAAGGTTCTACCGTAGGTCCAGTCCCTGATTCTGCCAAATGTTCTCCATGATTTTAATGATCTGCAATGTCAACATATCCTGGCGCAAATCTAAAATACACAAAATGATTGTTATTTATGCACCAAGATAAAAAAAATTAAAAAACAAGTTCCTGTAATTGTAAAAGATAACTGCTTTTGCCGTAATGTTTTACAGGACCAAATCAATTTGTGTCAGCAATTATGAATACTGTATGGAATAAGCAACACGGTTCGTCAGAACAAAAATATTAAAGGTTCCTCAAAATTGTAAAATATATAATATTTGTAAAAGCGTTAATTTTTGTCTATTGTAAACTTAAGATGTGGTGTCACACAATTATAAAAACTGCTGTTTATTGATAAACATTCTCCTATGCTTGTATATTTTATTTACATTTTAATTATACCTCATAATGTATCATATACTAGAACAGATGCAGTAGGTTGTATAAAAATGTAATCAAAGTAAATGTATGCAGCTTTTGATTTGGTGTACATACCAACTTCTAGAAGAGATTGAAACAGGGTTTAGGGTGTGTGTTTGTGTCTGTGTGGTGAAATCTTACCATCTCCATTTTTGAAGATGATCTCATTGTTTTGAAAAAGTAATTCAGACATGATGTCAGGATTCTCCCAGTTAAGCCACAACGGCCTCTTTGCTGATGACATGATTCGGCATTCATCTAACCTGAGCACAAATAAAATTAAATAGGTAAGTAAATAAATAAATAAAATCTTACAAACTAATACACAACAGCTCGTTCTGTTAAAGTTACTGACCTCAGATTTCCCAGTTGATGTGCAGGGTTGAGAGGAGATGTGAAGTTCTGCAGAGCATCCATGTAATCTGGTCTCTTCATTTGTTCCACAAGAAACCGCATCTGGACCTTTACAAGACAGATAAAATTACAATTGTAAACATGACACATTGTGAGTGTGACTGAAGTTATAAGATGTAAAAAATGTTAAGGAAATTATCAAATAAATCAAAAAAACTATTTTAAAGCACAAGCTCCTCAGGCATCAACTGTGCACTTTTAAACTATTAAAAATGACAAATTAAAACAGTTTGTCTCACATAGTTACACTGTACTTAATATGGACATGAAAATAACTTGTGCTGCCAACTTACTTTTTGCGTTTCATCCTTTTTTTCCTGTTTGAGGATGTCAGTGAGGTTGATGAGCTTCTCCATGGCCTCTACCTGCCTGCTCAGGTGTTTGAGGTACATGCCACAAGCTCTGCAGTAAGCTTCCAAAAGGAGCCCAAACCTCTGGCTCACAGTTTTATTGTGCATTTCTGACCTGTGAATGACACAAAGTGAAGTGTAGTGCAGAGCTAGATGCCAATAAAGGCAAAATCATGTGTTGCAAAGCATAAGGGAGTGACTCACTTTAGATGCCAGAAGAAAAAATGTCCTATCCTTTGATTGGTCAGAGCTTTTTTGAGGAGAAAACGAGCCAGCGGATTGTCGAGATACTGCTCATATTTTAATACCTACAAGAAAGATGCACAAAGGGGACAGTCATTTAATAAACAAGAACACTTCGCTCTTGTGATTAAAAGAAAAAGAAGCCACATTTTGTGTGAAAAACATAGGAACGTAGGACATCCACATTTCTTAGAAAGGCCCTGCTTTGGCTTCTGCTTCAGCGTAAAAACAAAGAAACGCATCACTGGTAACAGTGAGTAAGACTGGCTACATGGTTTCCATGTCCGCAAACCACATTCCTTCTAAAGTTTCAACTGTTGTCCAATTATTCATTGTTAAGGTGTGGATAACAGTAAAGATCCAGATGGTTGTGCTGCAAGCTGTCTGCTCTGTCTGGTGTGCTTTTTCTGAA
Source organism: Nematolebias whitei (assembly GCF_014905685.2). Taxonomy (NCBI): domain Eukaryota; kingdom Metazoa; phylum Chordata; class Actinopteri; order Cyprinodontiformes; family Rivulidae; genus Nematolebias; species Nematolebias whitei. The sequence goes on from NC_056500.1 coordinate 8,391,399, forward strand.
AGGGAGATTGATTCAGGGACCAAAATAATAGAAGCACTTGTTCATGTAGCAGGTAACTTTGAACGAGGTCAACCAAGGAGGGTTTGAGAGACCACCACAAATAAAGAAAATGTGAAATTGACATGAAAAGCCAGTGCACTTTATTGAAACAACAGTAAAATTTAGATTTTACTTTACCCTATATTTGACTAACACCAACCTGTACAAGCTGGATGAGGTACTGAGACAGTTTATCATCAGTCAAGTATTTTTCAAGGCAGCGGACAGCAAAGTGCCTGACCATAGGGTCTGGATAATTACAATCCAACAGCTCCATGGCCTGCTCTGGACGGATAGAAGGCCATTCCTTCAACAGGCAATACATCTGGCAGACAAAAATAATTATGAATTAATCTGCTTCAAAAAATTTACTGCTTCTATGCACATACATTTTACACAACACAATTAAAAAACACCATACTATAAAATGTTTTCAAAACTATAAAGTTAAAAAAGACAAATTTGCACATTTAACAAGACTTCTTTTTGAAGCTGACATAAGTGTAAAATAACAAGGAATGAATAGTGGAAAGTTTTCTAAAACGCAGAATGTAATTCAACAAATTATACCTTTATTTAAAACAGATATACAAACAAAATGCATTTTTCAATTTTTATTGGCATTTCATTGAATTTATAAAATATAACTGAATCAGAATTTGATGACAACACTTTAACAAGAAATAAGCAGAGGATATAAAAAAAAATCCACTACATCACAGATTATAAATTAATTAAATTAAACCAAACTGGCATAATTAGAATTTAAGGTTTGTTGCATTTTAGAAACTGTTCTGTAAACGAGGTGAGCAATCAGTTTAAAATGTGTTCAGTAAATGTTATGGACGATAAATCTTTAAAACAATAAACGTGTATAAAATGATGTTACCTGTGCTACTTCATCTCTGGAGTTCCATTTTACTGCAAGAAGAATCTTGGGAAGAATTTCGGGGATGTTCATGCAGTAGTGTCTACAAGAGGAAGAAAAAGTAATTCTTATAGAATTGGTTTTACTTTATAGATCCATGATCAATCAAGTTGTGGATCCTGTGGTTAATTACTGTAGTGGCCATACCTGTGTCTCCAGAGAAAATCTTTTTCCTGCTCAGTGATTTCCGACAGAGGGTCCCGGTTACTCAGCTGTCTCAGCTGCTCAGTGTCACTCTCCGTGAGGGCATGATCTCTGGCCACGCGATTGCTCTAAAACCCAACAGAAGTCAAACATTCTGAAACACTTCAGTGTTATATTACCACCATTAAACAGAACACTTGCTGTCATTATTAAGCTGGAGGTAAAACTGTCAACATAAACAAATAAAACAAATGAAAGCACAACTTCATGCCAGTCATATAGATAAGGTTAGACACAACAAGCAATACAACTAAAAAATAATTGTTTAATACTTCTAAGTTAAACACAAATGTGTTATATGAAAAAAGCTCCAATAACTCCATTCCACTAACACCAAAGAGCAAAAACAAGCTCATGGTCTGTATGAAAATTGTTAATCCAGATTGAATCTATGTTTGAGACAAGTAAAATAATTCAATTTTAGCAAGGTTAAATCCACATTACTGTCACACGCTGCAAGATGGTTCCTCCTCACATTCAACACACAACATGAAATGCTCAGCACATTATCCAACACTTTTCACATCCTTTCACATCACATCCCATTAATACAACAGAAGTCATGGTTCTCATGCAACACATCATTTAGAAATCTGATAAGACAGAGCTTCACCATCATTAATACCTGAAGAGGGTAACTGAAACTGGCACAGCTGAGCCAAGATTCAAGTATTCACAGAAATCATTAAAATAAGTATGAGTAATTATTAATAACTCGTTGAAACATTTCATCAATTTATGAGCAACATCCTTTTATCAACGTCTTCACAAATTTAACTGTCTGTAAAAAGAGTAAGTCAGTTTTCATGGATTCCCGACTGCAACTGTTTACAGTAGCCCTCAACACAACAAAATCAAAGGAAATCTTCACAACATTTAAAAAATACCTTGATATAGGCAATAGCCTTAGTATTTTCTGTACTATTAAATGCAAAGTTACTATAAGTAAAAATGAGATTTGTAAATACATATCCAGTTTTAAACATTTGTACAACATGCCAGAGAATCAAAAATTACTAACATGAAAGTAGACGTCTTGCACAACACAGTGGATATTACTGTCATCATGCTGCACATCACATAGAATTATAATAAATAAATGTATTTGCTTTCCCTATGAGGTTGCCTAAAGTGTGAGATGAGACGATGTGCTATTTATGGTGTCCGTTTGTGTATCAAGTGTAAGGAGTGCCGTAATCACACTGCAGAGAGTGATGGCACCTTCTAGCCTAACACAGTTAATTTATCAGATTGTACTTTTACACACTATATATTCAGTAATGCACAGTACACCATGCAAAATTCATCAAGCCACAAATGCCTCCAAAACCTAATATTTCACAGGGCTGCAACAGTTGGTGAATGGCATTTATGACAAAGTCTCCCAAATCTCTTGACCTAATTGTGAGGGTTCACAACTTTCTTGTGTGAAATGCAGAGTTGCAGTTTTGTTTCTTAATTTTTGAATGTGTTTAAAAAAATTAGTGTGACAAATGTCGCTTAAAATAATTATTGGTGTGAGTCTCAAATTTTTACCAGTGTAGTAGTTTCAGTAATTCGAGAGCACTAGTGATATTTTTTGTAAAATGCCACCTGTTTATTCTTGTTACTTTCTGAAAACTTGTAAATATTTGTAATGTAACACTATGCATTGTTTACACTTGAAAAAAAAAAAAAAAAGAGTGCACTGAAGTCTTTATAAAACAAATCCTACGTAAATACTCGGTGCAAAGCTTCTAGACCGCAGGAGCTCTCCATTTGACAGAACATCTGAGGCTACAGTCCAGTCTACTTAGGTTTAACCACCATAATGATCAATAAATTTATCAATAATAGTGATTTAAAAAATATGATTCAAAATGCTTATCTTCATTTCAAAAGTGTACTTCAGTAGATCAAAATATAAATGTAGGGATACGGACAAGGTGGTTGCAAAGTAGGTCAAGAAAGGTATTGTGTGGGCGGAGGTGGGCAACAAAAGAACATGCATGACCTAGTTCTGCAAGACGTGCACACAAAAATTTTAAGTTTAAAACATTTTGGTGCGCAAAAAGTGGCTGCACAGTTTGTTAGTTGCCTTGTCACAAACGCATACAGATTGCAACCTACAAATGTCCCACCTGTCCTGAGAGGTTGTAGTTAAACCCCAGTTCCCTGGAGATGGTCCAGTTTGCATGATCTTCTACTGCGTTCATATCTGGATATTTGACAGGACTGCTAAAGTGGTCAAACTCCAGCTCAAGACACGGTGTTTCCTAAACAAACATTAAATACATGCTCACAAAAACACTTTCAAGCTTTTTTATGACGCTTAAGTTTTTTGTTTTTACTTTTGATAAGATCAGAAATATTAAAACCTTATTGGGATTGGAACCAGTGACTCCTATAGGGTTGAGGAGGTCTTCAAGACCATGAGGGACGGGCCAGAGATTCAGAGCCATCTTGTTGGCCACCAGAGTGTGAGTGTAATCAAACAGATTGATGTTACCCCAAGCTAGAGGGCAGTGTTCCTGGGAAACAAAACACAAACTGTGAAGGTAAATACAAATCTCAGCGTTTTAATAGGAAAGAATGCAAAAAACATTTTCATGGTTTCCGAATGTCACAGATAAAATGTTGCTCAGTGCATAACTAGGATGACGCAGCTGCAATAACTGACCTTAAAAAGTGTAGCCAAATCTTAAAAGTAATGTGAATTCATGATACAATTTTATGATCATGTTAATCAAACCTACCAATAACATATCACTTGCCAAAGTCTTTTTAACAAAAGGTTAGTGATGTACCCAGGCGACAAAAAGCATCAGACTGAATTACGTACAGCCAGCCAGTCAAAATGCACCTATTTATAGTAAGTGCTGGAACAAAGGACCGATGCATTAAACTGTTTATCTTTAATTCAGACAGGGCATGAAAGAGCATCCGCTAAACTGACATCAAACCTTGCTTCACGGTGCAGGAGACAGGACTCGCCCTAGGTGTCTGTTACAATATCCATGTCTGGCATTCACCGAGACACTCCACACACATTCACATACACAAATATACAGACGACACCTCTTCCAAATTTTGAACGAATGCTGCTAAAACATAAAAAAATACCAAAACACTAACCGAGTACGATATTTTTCACAATATTAATTGATTTAGTTTACTTTATTTGCATTTATTTTAGCTTTCTTTTTTTAAGAAGTTTGATATATTCTAATTCATTTTAAAAAGCATGTCCATGTGGTTTGCACAGGGGTAAAAAAATGTGCATCTAAACATGAATGTTAAAACTTCCTCCTACTGGTTCTGTCTTCAGCTGACGTTTCCCGCTACCACAGTGCCCTGGCTGATTAGTAATTAAACAGAGCCAAAGATGACACCACAGCTTCCATTTATCACGGACACATGTACTCAGACTGACACACAAAGTAGATCACTTTCATACTCGCACACCACCATACACAAAAGACACGTATACGCATACATGTCCTGGGTGGGTTAGTGTGCTATTCTTGAGACAATGCTTGTAACCCCATATCTTTAGATGGTAACAACTATTGTGCGGTCTGTATTTACCTTCACTTTTTAAATGTGTATTTAGGCCCAAATGGTGTGTACAAAACAAATATTTCAATTTTCACAAATGTCTCCATTTATTACACATATTGATTTGATGAGACTGTTTTCTTTCTTACTTCTTTTGCTCCCTTTCTGCCCTTGACTGAGCAGATGGAGAGGCAAAGTCTGGCAGCTCGGGGGATGTCAGGGATGTACATGTCATAGGTGAGCCACTCATTCCACCTACAGAAAGAACAACGGAGATACTTTATTAGACAAGCCCACATACAAGAAAATGAGCAGGAGCTGAAAAAGTTTTTAAAAGCAATTCTCTGTACACTTAGTGTTCAGCTGGGTTAATCAGGTATTTAAACCAGTGGTTCCCAACTCTGGTCCTTGCGGAACACCATCCTGCATATTTTAGTTGTTTCTCTGCTTTAACACACTTGACTCAGTGATTTATTTCCTCAAGTTCTGCAGAAGCCTGTTAATCACCCATTCATTCAAATCAGGTGTGCTGGAGTGGAGAAGCAACTAAACAATGCAGGATGGTGTTCCTCAAGGACCAGTGTTGGGAACCACTGCCTTAAACAATGTACAGACACCATAAAAACTATTTCAGGTGACTCTCATTCATTCCAGTTTTTATTATTTAACTTTAACTTTAATTTTAAAAATGTAACGTTTAAAGAAACCACGTTTTCTGTCTACTCCCCGTCCCTCTACAGGGCAATTAGTTACCTGGGATTAGAGCAGGGTACTCTTTGTGTGTTGACGTTGTCACACATTTGTTCACCTCCATGGTAAATTCCTGTCCTCACATATATCTACAAGTACATAAATACAAAACAAAATAAGTTTTAATCAAGACTAACATATTATTCTTCAAAATTATTGATCTTTTTACACACTAGCAGATATCTTAGAATTACAAGATTCATATCCCGTAAGAGGTCCCAGTAAAAGTTTAGGACTCTCTAAATTGTAGGCAGTTTGGTAGTTTTGTCAGATTGTTTCCAGACAACAAACCAGCATAAAGTAATAGAACTGCTTCGCTTTGAATTAGCTGTTCACAAAGACCCCAACAATGACTGTTTGTTTCAACAGGATGTGAAGAAGCAGGATGATAGGATAATGTGCACAACTGAAAAAACAGCCAACTGATATGGCTCCAAAAACAAATCTTTATTTATACTAAAAGTAACTTCTTGTATTTGATCAGTTTTTGGTTCTTCTATCATTCATATAAGTAAAAAATGGATGGTGGAAATTATTAATTGTAATCAAAAAGTGTTGTTTAATATTATAGATGAACAGACTACGATTTGTGTATTCACTGGGCACTCTTACCTTATCTATATCTCGTATATTCACGTTAACATAGGTGGCACAGAGGATTCGTATTCGTAGGGTTCCATTGATGGTCCACAGCGACTTGGAAGCTGCCTCTCCATTCATATAGGACGTCGCCGTGGAGATCCGTCGAGAGTATGACGGCATGACAAAGTTATCTGTAGGCAACTGGGTGTAAAGGCTGTCCTTAGCCATGAGCATCAGGTTAGGCATCCTGTTCAGCATGATGCAACTACGAATATACTAGGAAAAAACACAAAGAGAACAACAATACGTTTTTAAAAAATCTGCTTGAATTACATTGCGTCTGACCTGTAACCAATTATGTGAAGTCAGTTTCCAGCAGCTGCTCATACATAATAAAACAGTGACGAAACAATACAGATAAAAAGTATGAACAGTTCATTTTAGCGTAAATCAGTGAGCAGTCTCTTACCTTATACTGGCTAATGGGATGCTTTTCAAGGAGATATTCATCACAGCCACAAACTTTAAGGATGTATTTCCCTTGATATTCCTGAACACACATCTTTAGTTGCTCTGGGGACAGCAGCATACTGCGCGTCTTCTTTCGGATGGCCTCTGCAATTACCTTAAAGGCATGATACATACATTACAACTGTACCGAAATGTAAAAAGGCTTGTATTCTTTGTTATTGTACACAGATACATTTTAGTATTTAATTATTAAATGTCCAAATTAAGATGGATAAAAAATTAAAAAAAACTTTAATAAGTGATTTATTCACCCCACCTGTTCAGGCACGCAATCATGGTTGATCTTCAGTGTATACTTTTGTTTGTCATTGTTTGGGGAAACAATCACCCATATTACAACAATAATCTGACCTAAAAAAATATATCGGTAAATAAAACAGACATAGAAAACTTGGGTTTTAGAAAAAGAGTCAAGAAAACATTTTTTTTCCCTAAAGGAGAACAAAAATAGTAGCATTCATTATTTCATAGCATTATTCCATATGGAATACAGTACAGTGCTTCTTTGTCTATTGATTTAATACAAGAACTTCATGCTGGACCCACTCAAATGGTTTCTTTGAACATCACTTATTCTTAGAATAAAGCAAAATGTAAAAAGCATTGCAGAAAATAATGTGTACCTTTGTCAAGTTTGCTATAGATGTGTTTGGGAAGTTCCTGTGTTGATTCTACATTAGGTGGGTAAACATACAAAGCTCTGCTGTGAGGACCACTGGCATCTCTCAGCTCCACAGAGTCTTTACAAACATTTAGGATGTTTCTCCTGAAGTCCTGAACCTCAGTATCCTTCACAAGGTCAAACTCACACACAGGCATCCCTATCGCAAAACCTGTCAAAGCATAAAGAAGATCCCAAAGATCCAGTTATTTTTATGTCTTTTGCATTTGCTCCAGTAAAAACTGTCTTATACCACTATTAGTTTTAGTTTTTTTTAGTTTTAT